>NC_133394.1:4255555-4559166 GCF_047511655.1 Castor canadensis
ATGTTCTGAGAAAGTGGCATATGAACTGGATTGTCATGAGAAGCAGGAACAAAGTCACAGGCCATGACGAGAGGAAGGAGTGCTCAAGGAAGTAGGAAGGATCAGAATACAAGATGTGGACAGGTGTGAGTTGAGTCTAAGACTTAAATGAGAATATGAGCAAAAGGTAGGAAATGAGATGAGATTTGAGTGGTAAACCAGAGCCTGATCTCATAGGGCACTGTCATTCTGGTGAAGTGATGAGTTTTACTTTGTAATAAGATTTCAGTGTAAAGTTTTACCAAGGGTGATGAATGATGTGATTAGATAAATGATGTTAAGTGATTCTGCCCTTGAGTATGGGTAAAAGCCATGTGACAAGGGAACAAGCAGCAGAGTTGTAAGTTATTGCATCATTGTAATAGTTTGGACTAGACCTTTATAAGTGAGGCAGAGAATTCAACTGTCTGGAAGTTTTTGAGGAAAATAACGTATGAACGTGACTTCAATGCTGGGAGTGAAAGAAAGTGAGGACCATGGGTAGGACACAAACTTAGATAAGCATTATTTAGCAAACACAGTTAGTCACAGTGACCAGCTCCTTGTTCACTTTTTCTAATACTTTTCCTTTGTCTCCTCCTATTGCTTGTGAGCTCTCTGGCCATGAGTTTCAGTTGAGTTCAGTTGAGTTGAGTTCATCCTCTCTCCCTTATTATAACCATCATGAATAAAGTCTACCATACCTATTTAATTTATCCTATTAATTTTTCTTTTATAGTAAGTAGTTAAGTCCCAAACATAGGTTTCTGAATTAAGTTATAGTGTGGATATGAGTGCTTTTGATGTCAGTGGTAAAGGCTAGCAGGAAGAAAATGAGGTTTTAGAGAAAGCAGGATTTGGGGATAAAGGTGTTCAGTAGGAGAGGTCAATTGCTTCACAATGGTAAGAAAAGGTGCAAATGGCAAATTCATGGAGAAGCACTGAGTTGAAGCTATATATTGAAGTTCTTAGCTTACACGTTATGTAAAGTAATGTCACTGGGTGATGTCATCCAGAGAAAGACTAGACAGAGAGAAACAACCCCTGCACTGCTGTCTGGGATACCCTAACATTAAGAAATGGATTATGGGAGTGGTGGTACAAAGCAATAATCTCAGCTGCTTTGGAAGCTGATTCAGGAGAATTGAGAGTTTGAGGCCAGCACAGGCAAACTTAATGAGACCCCCATCTCAAACAAAATAATAAATGAAAAGAGCAGGGGCCTGATTTAAGAGGTAGAGCAGATGCCCAGCAAGCACAAGCCTTGGGGTCCAATCCCCAGTATGGCAAAATAAATAAATAAGAATGAGTAAATACAATAAATGGGACCTAAGAGTGGGAAGGAACAGAATTTGAGAATAAACGACAGAAAAAAAGCAAGTTATTTTTCTGGGATAGTATAAAGAAAAACTAAGAAGTCTCGTAATATTTCATTTGATAACATATAAACATGCACTTTTTAAGATGTTATAATAAACTTGAGAAAAGCAAATTGAGAGTGAACACTCTCTATAACTTCCCTAAATGTATTATTTTCATGGACAAAACAAGAGCAAAAACAGAAACAAAAAAATCATGGAGAAGCACAAATGATAAAAGCAATCAACTGAGTATGGGTAACATGATCTACCTGGGGAAATTTCCTGTGTTGTAATTAGTTTTGTTCTGTGTTTTCCAAAATAGCAAGACTGACTTTTCTGATGAGTACCACTGTGGGAACAGCCTGGCAGTGGTGGGAAGTCCCTTCCCACTGTGTCCCCCACACCACACCACCACCCCTGACACCCCTCAACCCTAGGGCTGCTCCAGACGGGAAGTCACTGGCTTCTTTAGCTCTTCAGATAACTGGAGATGAAGTCTGGAAGTCCATGGAGAACGTAGGGAGCAGAAACCAGTAATTTGCATTCACTGTTGTTGCTGTATTTATCAAAACTAGTGCTTGACATCTTCTTGGGCAGTGAAAGGTTTTCAATGGCTATTTTAAGCTTCAACTTTGAAAATATGCTTAACTATGCTAAATATTAAAAGAAATGAAAATCATTATGCACATAAATGTTTCATGTTTATTTCATAGATATTTAAATATCCATTATGGCAATTAAATTAAATTGTATTCATTATTTGCATGTGTCAGTATTAGCTTTGAATATATTAAGGTTTAGAAAATGTGGGTTCTGTAGGAATTAAAATTCACCTTCCCTATGTTATTAAGTGGTAATATTTGGCATTTATGCTTGTGATGTGTTTATATTCTATCACTTTCAGTATTCAATTATGTTTCTGTTTTTAAAGTGATAAGCATATAAAAGAAATAATTTAGTTTTAAATATTTTATTTGTCTTTTAAGTGATATATCTATGTTTTTGTGATGCATACTGGAAATTGGTATATTATAACAGCTTTATCTCCTACTGTTATCATAATATGACAACATTCTTCATGATGTTTTCTATTGAGATTTCAAGAATATGTAAGGTGCTGTACTTATTTTTTTATATGCATACATATATACCAATAATAAGTATGATAAGGATTGAATACATTTTTCTTCTCTCCTCCTTTACCCAAAATATTAAAAAGTCAACATACTATACATAAAATTTTGCCACTTACTTTTTGGACAAAATAGCCTATGGTGGAAATAATTTCACATGTTTTTCTTTAACCCTTGTTTTGTTAATTTTGAAACAATATTGAATGATGTAGAGAGTCATTATTTAACTAGATTTCATTGATGGTTATTTAGATTATTTCATTAATTTTTCTCATAAACAACACAAAATAATAAATTGATCATAGGTGATTTCTCAAAAGATAAATAAAATATATTTATAAAAGTGGAAATGTTAGTATGACTTATAATTTTGCTTTTACTCCAAACAATTTGAAATTTTATTTTAAGATTTTAATTAAGGGGCCATGTCAACTATCCTTTTTTAATACTTAGAGATTTCAGAGTACTGCTCTTGAAATTTGGTTTGAGTTATAAGTTAATAGAAATTGAAAAATAATTTACTGGGCATTGTTGTAAATTCATTGTGAAGATTATTTGAAATATTAGACTTATGTATACTTGAGTGTTCCAAAGGGCTATCTGCACATACTCTATTATTGCTAAGCAATGCTAAATAATATTATTCAAAATTACTATTTCTAGCATATTCCGAAAGAGTTGAGATGAAATTGAACTACTCAAATATTTTATCTGGTGTCAAACACATATTTGCAAGGGAAGGAAATAGAACTTTCCCCAGTGATTACTGAGGCAGAACATTATAACAAAATCTGCCCCTTATTTTCATATGTCTGCTCACTTTATAAAGATCTAGAGATGATGAGGCTGTTTATACTTTTTATCCTAACAGAGTTATGTGATCTGGCTTTTCTTTTGTAGCCTGCTGCATAAGGAAGGCCTTTAATGTTACATCAAGGGCAAATAGACCATGAATACCAAGTCACAGCTCACCTTTGCAGAGAAATGTTCCTTTGGGTGATGTCTTTGAGACAATCGTAGGAAATTGCAATGGGAAAACATTCAGATAAATATCTGAGAGACCTGCGAAGTGGAATAGCTGTGAAACACACTTGTGAGAACCATTTCAGAAATTTATTACTGAAGCCAAGTATGCAGAGAGAGACTGCTTGATGAGACCTGTCTGTGAAATTTAGCCAGCTGAACTCATCGTGCCCTAAGAAGGGAATGAGGCTCAAGGTCATAGAAGGCAAATCAGCTCTCATGTCTCTAATTAAATTATTGATGTTTGCTTTCTGGGCTGCACCTTTGCTTCCAGTTTAACTTGTTGTTTTATTGTTATAAATGCTCCACACATACATGTTGACATGGAGAAGGAACAAAGATGTTACCTGTTTACTGACCATGGATAAGGAACCATCTTCATGTTATAGTGAAAGATACAATGCAACACAGTTAGAAATAAATTTTTTGTTGCCTCATTTTTAATTTTTGGATAACAGACCAAAGGTAAATGTGTGAAAACTTTAGCTATGTGTAGTTCTTTGATATAGAAATGTGAATTAAAATATTGCAAGGAGCATTAAATTTTATTTGAATTCTTATTTTGAAATGATTTCAATTTACAAAGGAACTTGGAATCACAAAGAACCTTTATACGCTTTCATTCAGACCCACTCTTGTCAACACATTTCCACATCAGCATTTTCATTCCATCTGCCCAATCACACACACACATATTTAAGTTAACAGCTTACTATACATATGGTACTTTTTCTGAATTATTTGACAAAAAGTTGCATATATGTACTATTCTATTGTTGCATTATATTCCTCAAAGACATTTAAAACATTATGTAGTATATTATTTCACAAAATATAAATATAAACAGTTATAAAACTACGGATACAGGAAAGTTACCCACTTGGGAGAAAATTACTATCAACACTGTGTCTTTGGTCTGTGGCCATTTCTGTCATTCACTTGAGCCTAATTGCTCTTGTTGTTATTTATTTTTTTGGTGAACATTGACTGAACTATGGCCCAAAGACTTGAAAAAAAGATTTAATTAACAGGGGATCAAAGATTCTGTAGTTGGATTTATTGCTGAAACGTGAGCCAATCAGAATTCAGGTTTAGGAATGGAGAAAAAAACAAACATACAACAAATTAAATACAAGTGTAATTAAAAAAATAACCAGGAAAACAGAGATATGAAGTTTTGGAAACTCAGAATAATGCTTACTGTAGAGTTTCAGAAACACGTTTTTTAATTATATTCTTTGGCACTTTGGATTTGATTTTCTGCTTTCACACACTTTCTTTTTGATTTTCAGAACATTTTTTGTTGGTTTTGAAGACTTCCCTGTGTAACATTTATTAATTCTTATCCATATGTATTGGAATTTTCATTTAACTACCAGTTGTCTAGTAATATAACATCCTTTTGTCAGAATTATTTTATAATCAAGTGCTTCCTTTCTAAAATTTATTTGCAAATTTTCAATTTTGATTAAGTAGTCTTGTTTTCTTTGTGTAGTTTCTAGATTTTCTTTTAATGCTTTTACTACTTTAAATTTTTAAACCATATAAAGTACATTTTAATTTGCTATATGAGAGATATAAATCTCTTGAGATAGCCAGTTATTTAACTAATCAATATTAAAAATGTATTATTTTCTATGCCACTGAAATAGTTTCTTGAATACATAGCAATATTTTATGTATTTAAACTTCCGTTGAAAAAATATTGCCTAAACAATTATTCGTCACCATTTAATGGCTTTTAAATATATAGTTCTTAACAATTTTGGACATATAGTCTTTCATTTAATATTGTTTATTTTAATTTAATTCTAAACCAAATTCAAAGGAAATTATAATTAAAATATTAGTAATATGTCGTCTCACGTAAGAACATGACATTTTACATTTACCCCATATATTTTATAAACTTAAATTATATATATATATATATATATATAGGCTTTTCTTATTAAACACATTCTCAAGCATTTTATATTTTGTTGGAATTTTGAATATAACATTTTTCCATTTCCAATTTACATATTCATTGCTAAAATAAAATTTCTATTTAAAAATTCTTCTTTTGTCTATTCTTGCATCAAAGTTCCTTATTAAACATAGTAGTCCTTTAAAAAATTTGAAGTTGATAGTCAAATTGCAGGTAAGATTACCTTCTTTTGAAATATCTATGGATATTGTTAATATTAATTTTCTCACTGAATTTTTTCCTCTGTTAAAAAGCATAAATGAGCTCAAATTGTAGGGCAGACTGCAATATTTGATCTGAGAGACCAAGTCCAGTGAGCTGATCGAGGTGTAAGAAGTGTGGGAAGTTCTTTAAAATTAAAGAGATCAGTGCATTATCCTGAATTGAATCTGTGGATTACATATCAGATAATGTTATGTGAAATTTCTCGTATTCAGCTAAATGAATTCAACAATTTTATTGTGATTGAGTAGTAAGAGGATGTCATTATATTTAGAGATAGAGGTTGAAATGAAAAGTACTCTTAAATTTGGTAACCAATAGCAATGATAATAAACAGATAAATAAATAATAAGGTAAATATCATCCTATAGCAAAATATTAAAAATTGTGGAATGTAGCTGGGCATTATAAAATTCTTTGTAAGCACCCTGCAATTTTGTTGTATGAAATTGTTTTTAAAACAAACATGCAAAAATAATGGTAATTCTTAAGAATTTTTCTTTATATTCCAATTTTAAGTAAATTTATATTAGTGTTTTCACATTGGATAAAAATATTTGCTCTAGGATTTTATTAAATATAAAATTATTATTAATTTTTTCTAAATTTGCTTAAATATTTCAACAGCTATTACTGAATAACTCCTGAAATGTGTTAGAATATATTAATAGATGTCCTGATGTTGCATTCTTGAAATAACTAATTTGATGACTTTATTTTAAATATATACAAATATGTATTAGACAAATGAAAATTTGTCTAATAAATTAAATGCTCTAGAATCAATTAAATGCTTTAGAATAATTTGTAAAACCAATTAAAATTGACATTAAATTCTTATTACATTATGACTCAATGAATTCACTGCTATTTTATCTTAACTTTAAAAATTAGATTATTTCACTTCATTCCCAATTCATTTAAAAACCTAAATATATGATCAAATGGCTAATAAATATATTGGCAGCAGAGGTACAGTAAAGAAAATGTCATGGCTTTTACATAAAAAGGTATGTTATCAGAGACGGCAGTGAGCCTGCCCCAGGCCTTTGCCAGGCCCGACGCTCCTACAGTGGTGATGGTGGCAGCAGAGGGAGGGGCGTGGAACGAGGACTGGGTTGGGGTTCAGATGGCTGCGTCTATGGTGCCGTGTGCACCCGTGCATCTTACGGGAACAGAAAACGTGACCGTTTCCAGGAGCTTAATCACTTTCAGCAGATACAGAAAGAAGTCCACAACATGGTTTGCCAAAAGACCTGAGTCTCACTAGATACTTGAAGAGGATCTGACGTGGTCCTGCCTCAGCGAAAGCAGAGCTGATGTTTACAAGGTGGAAACTAAACAAGGAACCTGTGGCTCTGTCAATTTTCAAATCAAAAGTTATCTCTTTCCTTCATAGACTTGGAGAAAGTATTGAAAGATGGTGATAAACTTCAAAGATGTGAATGCCTACTGATATGCATGCATTGTTCTTGAACTGCTAAGACTGTGTGGTTGTAGACCCAGGAATGACAATGTCATAGAAGAAGTGGAAGGTCAGTGTGAAGAGTGACTGTGCTCCGTTTGAATTTGTCTGTGGGAATCCTGCTGTACATAACAGGTGGATTTTCAGCGGCTGGTACTCACTGTGGTTTGGAGGTTTGGAGGGAAGCCCCAGAACACTGATACGCTTTGCAGTGTATCAAGGGAACTGCAGAGTTGCACCACAAATTCACATAGGCTGCATTACAAATGAGCACCTGGAGCAGGGAGCTTGAGGGACCCTGCCTTTCAAAATAAGGGCACCATACAAGATTTGTCTTCCAGCCAAATAGATGCAGTGTAGAGGTGCAGAAATATCTATTTTATTAATTTATATGGATTTCCTCAAAATAACTGCTTCTCTTTATGAAAATATGAATGCTCTTGTCATATTCATTTAGATATGTCACCATATTTTCTCTTTCCATTTTATGTTTAAGAAAGTAAATTTGATTGTATGCTATGTGTATTATTTACTTAGAAAAATATGTGCAAATACGAGTGAAAGTTAAAATAGATTAGATTGATTCTTCTTTGTTCCAATTTCTTAAATTTTTAATAAAAATTATTTTTCTTCTTATTTGATGATGATGTTTCAAGTTTTTTACTTGAATTAGGTTGAAAACCTTAAAATTGTATTGCATGTTATAATAACTATAATTATTTGATGGATATCATCTTTTTAAATTTCTTATAAGTAGCTTAGAAGAGGACTTCTATTTCCACTTTTATTCTGTTGTAACCAAAATATACCCTAGCACACTCCCCCTTTCTGTGGAGAGTATGTTCCAAGATATTCTTCTGATGTTTTTTTATTTTTAATTTTATTTTTCCCCTTTATTATTGTTCTGGGTGGTGATATATTGCAGCATTTACAAAGGTTCTTACAATGTATCAAATATGTAAATTACATATAGTATGAAATTTTATTTATACCACTTTGGCAAAGTTTATAAATTAACACAGTAAGGGATTAGCAACAGTGTCTAATAATAAAATAGAGAAATTGTAAATATAATTGTTGTTTGTGTGAAGTGATGGGGATTGAACACAGGGCCTTGTGCATACGTGGCAAGTGCTCTACCACTGAGCAGCACCCTAGCCTTCAACTGTAAGTCGTAACTAAAGCTGCTTAAAACTTACAAATTATTTATTTCTGGCATTTTCATTTTAATGTCTTTTGACTGTGGGTAATTGAAACTGAAGAAAATGAAACCATAGACAAGGATACTACTATAATTGATATTACATATTTCTTTGAAAATTCTTAATTTTTTTCTTCCTAGTATTGCCTTTTTGTATATATTAAATTGCAAAACTGCGTTTCTCAACACAAATTATGAAATTTCCAAAGTCTCATATATTTCAAATAGTTTGCATTGTTATTTTTTTAACCTGTCAAAGACATGAAATTATGTTCATTTTCTGCCACCATTTTGTTGTTCCATTTTTTCTTTTTTATTAAAAAAATTTGGTGTTATGTAATTTAGCATGTAAACATTTTCATATTAGTATATGTTTTCTATGACCTTCTTATGTCCTTTCTTTTAGGAATGTGCTAATTTATAAAAGATGGGTTTGGGCTACCCTTTCAGCCCTAATTTCTCCCTTTCCCCCCTCTGTGTTTGGTGCACTTTAAGCTCAGCTTCTGTCTTTGTGGATACTATGAGTTGAGACTTTGTCTCTGGATTTAAATCCATTTGACTATGACCTTCCTTGTAACCCCTTAGCAAAAACATAACTCCATCTCATGTTCAACACATTTTTTTTCTTTGATACACTCTTACATTATCCTGGTCTGAAAAGAAAAGCACGAATGTGCCACCATTTTGAAGCAATTCAGTTTGTTACCTCTTTCTTCCCAAGCACTTCAATTGTCTGAGAGGAAATTGAATTCAATGAACTTTGTGTCTTTGAGCGTTCAGAACATCAAGTTTAAGTAGAAATTAACTTGAAAAAACCCTTACCTTACCAGATATTAGACAGAATCTCAAAAATAAAAGCCAATTTTCCTTCTTTTCTGTGGTCATAATTTAATTCTGCCTTTGTATTAATGGACTTATTTTGCCACATACAATTCTGCTCAGAGAAAATTGTGTTTTATGTTTCTAAAGACTTTCATAATGTTTAAAGGGATTTTAAGACTGATATCTGAGGATTTAATCTCATTAGGAAGTCAGTCATTGAATATAAGAAATGTGGCATCAGTGGAAAATTCACTTATTTGTGGAGGAGTAGTCAAAATATTTACCATTTAATGTGACATTGAGCCAACTAGTTAACATGAGAAAGTAATCAATCAGTAAAGAAAATGAACACAAATAACTAGTATTATTTTGAAGATGTGCATTAGCTGAATAGTGACTTTATTTCCAAATATTTATGGTAATTCTGGACATAAGTTAGGAAAACATGAAAAGAACAGTCATTGTCTAAGAGCTACTGTTTGTAACCAGTAGTGTTTTAGAATAAATGGCTGAAACCTGTTCTCTATTTAGCAGTTGGGACAAAGCCAAGTCAGTTTTAAACAAAGTCAAACTAGACCTTGTCATTTAATTAGGCCTCATAGACAAAATTTATTTATAAAATCAAGAAAAGTGTCAGAAAATTTGTGGCCCCACAGAGAAGTTGCTGCTTTCAAAGTTATTCTGGTTTGAGTTGAATATAGAGCTTCAATTTACTTCAAAAATCAATCACAGTTGTTCTTTATATCATAAAGTAAACTATTTTTGCAGAATTTAATAGGATTAGTCTATTGATCCCATCTGCACAATGCTGACTGGCATTGCATACCTATGAAGTGTGGTCCATCAGACCACCGAGCACAAGAGAAAAGGGATTAGTTTGTGAAAGAACCAGCAGATTCTATGTGCCACGTAATTTTCATACACTCGATTTTTCATAGCTCAATAGCCATTTAATGCTAGCAAATGTCAGCCAATCAAGCAAAACAAAATGAAAAGTCATCTATTCTAATCCTTGAAGCATCACCAAGCTTATGTGAAAAACTCACTTTAAGAAAATGTTCAAAGTACAGGCACCGGACAGGAAAGAATACAGTTTTGTATGTTTCTGTTTATTTTCTTTGCAGACAGGAAAACACTATGGAACCATTTTTTCAGGTTCATAGTTATCAGTAACTTCTATACCAGTTTCTGGGGAATCATCAGAACAGAGTTATTTTAATTCATTTTCAGTATAACTAAAATAATGAACACTATTAATATGTGGGATGAGAGAAGTAAGAGGTTCTTATTCACCCTAATATCAATTTCAATAACTTTATGTAAAAGCAATTTCCTGATGGTACATACACATATTCTATGGTGAACATGGTAAATTTCAAATTGTTTATACCTAAAATTATTTTTTCTTAAGTGCTTTTTAATTAAATTATCAGAATCATAGTATTTAATCTGCACACTCATGATGAGAACTATCTTACATGGAATTTCAGTTAAACTATATATTTATTTTGCATATACTCAAATAGCATTGGGTAGAAGGCAAAGAACCTCTAAATTGCTTTACAGTGAAATTCCCATAGGTTTAAATTTAATAGTATACTTTAAAATTAATCAGGAAAAAGTATCTGCTATAGATTAGTAGTAAGTTTTCAAATTTATAGTTGATATAAAATTATTCTGATGTCAACAGCAGGGACATTTGTTGTTTCTATGTTGCTTTTTTCCTCCATTTTGATACTTTTGTAATGTAGCTGTGTCTTAATTTCTTGTCTCATCCATGGATGACCAGGCTAACTGGCAAGAACATAAGAGGTTTGATTTATTTTCAAATTAAGTGAAATCCAGAGCCTTCAAGTTTCCTAAACTAGAATTTCTTAGGAAAATAACACAGTTGACTGAGTAAATTGAATAATGCTTGCCATTCCTTCAAAACATCTACATAGCAATTCCACAAACCTGTGAAATCTTGAAGGTGTGGTTCAGGGTATTGAGATGGGAAGAGGATGACAGAGTGTCAAGATTGGCTGGAAATACAATCACCAGTGCCCTGGTGAGAGAGAAGCAGAAGGGAAATTGCAACATGATGGTAGAAGCAGAGAAGACAGAAGGAAGGGGCTGTATGCCAGGAGCTGTAGGGAGCTGAAGAGGGTAGAAGGTTAGATTCTTCCCTGGAGCCTCTTGAAGTAAATAGCCCTGTTGGAACCTTGAGTTCAACCTCGTCAATCTCATTTTGGACTTCTGACCTCTAAAATTTTAAGAGAATAAATTTATTTTGCTTCAGACAATAAGGATTCTTGATTTGGTGGTGGGGAGGTTGGTAATTTATTAAAAAACAGCAATAAAAATGAATGCATTTATTTATGAGTATTATTTGCCACATTTATTTTTGATCATACAAAAATAGAAAAGACTTTTAAAGTCTGTCAGAAATTTATTATTTGTACCATGTCAGTCAGTGGGAGACGGACTGGATAAAAGTTCTGTGAAACTCCAAGGAGAGAACAAGCTGTAGTATGGAGAGCTTTCAGACCTGTGGTAGAGTGTCCACAGCTATGAAAAGATAAGAATGTAGGTGAGCCTTGGCTGGGAAGTGCCTCAGCTTCTGATGCCGTTGTGGGAAAGTCTCATCCCTGCCGATAGGAAGCTCCAGGACAAAGGTGGCCCATTAGAAAAGTCACAGGCTAGCTGGGGACAAGGAATGACTACACCTGCAGCTCCGTCTTCAACTGGAGCAGATAGAGAGACCATGTTCTTGTCTAGAACACCTAGTTAGATTCAAAAGGTGCTGTGTGACTGATGGCTCCCCACTGACTGCCATCCTAGCACCTTTTCTCCTGAGGCATGTCAGAGTTACTTACCACCATTGAAACTCAGTATCATCACCCATCAACTAGAAAAGATTATGTCACTCTATACAAACTCTTGACTATGTGCCAGTGGCAGTCATGCTGATATCCAATAATGTGAAAATTTGTTATAAAATCCACAATATTAGTATTTATTTCTCCTGCATTGCTTTCCTTCCTGTACTTTGCAACTTTAATTCATGTAGTCATGCTTCAATTTCTATGTCTCAGACATGGACATCCATTGTCCCAGGCGTGAACCTCAAAGATGTGAATTATCTTTTAATTTTGGCCAAATCTTGCATAAAATATCCCCTCTTTTATTTTGAAAAGCATTCCCTGATGCAATGCCATCATGGTGGAGTGGAAGAGCCATTCTTGTACATTAACCTTCGATTCTTACAAGTTACCAAGTTCTGCCAATTTCACTGGTAAGTATATTTTATTTCCCTGTGCTCTCCTCATCATTACAGACACTGACTGACTTCTCACGGGTGCTCATCCCTTCTTCCTGGCAATGTCAGAAAAAGTATGTTAAGCAGTTCTCCTTACCCAAGCCTTCTCTTTATCAGTTCTGTTCACCTAAGATCTACACTTATCTGCCCAAATGCAAAACAATTGTTTAAAACCCATTAGTAAGTTCACTTTTCCTGAAAGATAATGTCAGCATTCCTCAACCCATTGGGAAGATCAGTTTTTTCAAGAGCTATTTCTTAAATGTCTTACCTTCCACTTACCCTTTGCGAGCAACTCATTTTATTCTTCACATTGTGTTCATGGTCATTCTTTTCTTTTATCATTATCATTATCATTATTATTATCATCATCATTATTATTATGCTGGGTGGGGGTACACTGCAGTAGTTACAAAGGTTCTCTATTGACTTGAATTCACCCCTCCACTGCTCCCTTTCATCTTCCCTTCTGCAATTCTTGGAAGAGTTTCAACAGCTATCATTTTTCTATTTACCATAGTATTTTTACCATATTCATCCTCCTACCCCTTTCCCCGCCACCTCCCCCCTCCCACCGGTACCAACCACCCCCCACCCCTCAGAACCTGCTCAGTACTCATGTTCTCTGATTTTGTAGAAGATACAACATAAAACATAATTAGAGAACCCTGACATTTATTTTGAGTATTTTATTTAGTTTGAGTAAAGATAGCTGCACAGGGAGTTTTCTTCTGTTGTTTCCATGCATATGTGCATTATAACCCCAATTGGTTCATCTCTTCCAGTCCTCTTCACTACACGCTAGCCTCCTTTCCATGTTGGGCCAGTTTAAGATTTCTATATTCATTCCTGTACAGTGGGCACATCACCAAATTCAAGTTCTTGGTTTTATTCCTTGCCCTATCCCTCCTGTGTGTGACCTCTACTTAGTATGACTCATATCCCATAACATTACTGCATTTGTTTTGGTTCTATATTCTGCATATGAGGGAGAACATGTGATTTTTGGCCTTCTGAGCCTGACTAACTTCACTTAAGATGATGTTTTCCAGTTTCATCCATTTACCTGAGAATGACAAAATTTTACTCTTCTTCATGGTTGAGTAAAATTCCATTGTGTATAAATACATTTTCTTGATCCATTTGTCAGTGGTGGGGCATCTTGGCTGTTTCCATAACTTGGCTATTGTGAATAGTGCTGCAATAAACATGGGTGTGCTGAGTAACCTGAGTCACATTCTTTCAGGTATATCCCTAGGAGTGCTATTGCTGGATTGTACGGCAGATAAATCTAGTTTTACTTTTTAAAGAAACCTCCATATTGTTTTCCATAGTGGTTGTACTAGTTTACACTCCCAACAGCAGTGTAGGAGGGCTCCTTTTTCCCACATCTTCACCAACATTTTTTGTTGGTGGTGTTCTTGATGCTGGTGGTGTTCTTGATGTTGGTGGTGTTCTTGATGTTGGTGGTGTTCTTTGCAATTCTAACAGGAGTGAGATGGATTCTTAGAGTGACTTTGATTTGCATTTCCTTTATGGCCAGGGATGGTCAACATTTTTTCATGTGTTTTTTTTTTTTTTTTTTTTTTTTAGCCATTTGGAGTTCTTCCTTTGAAAAATTTCTGTTCAGTTCATTTACTCATTTCTTTATTGGGTCACTGATTTGGGAGAAATTTAGTTTTTTGTGTTCCCTGTATATTCTGGTTATAAGTCCCTTGTCTGATATCTACCTAGCAAAAATTTTCTTCCATTCTGTGGGTAGTCTCTTCAAATTTGAGATCATGGTCATGAATTTTATAAGTGAGTCAGGGTTCTCCAGAGTCACAGTAAACGTCTTCTTCATCTCCCTGATGATGACTGTGCCTTAGTGTCTTGTACTTCACGAGGAGCCTCATGAATACCTAGGTTGTCTTACTCTTTTCTTCGTGCAACATTATTCAAATAATAGCCATTGAATAAATGGATCTTAAGTTAAAAATAATTTATGTTCCTTCAAAGTAATGAGACTGTCCAAACTCTCTACCCCACAATAGTGGTTTTTCCTAATTCATTGTCACACCTATCTATAGACTTACCTTTTGTTTCATTTTTTTGGCGGTACCGGAGTTTGAAGTCAGGGTCTCATACTTGCCAGGCAGGTGCTCTACCACTTAAGGCATACTCCTAGCTTCACCCTTTATTTTTCAGGTGTTGCGTTTGCCTGGGGCTGGCCTCAGACCATGGCCCTCTTACCTATGGCCTCTCCCAGCAGCTGGATGACAGATGCATGACATTACAACTGGCTTACTCACTGAGATATGGTCTTGCTTACTTTTTTGCCCAGCTGGCCTCAAACTATGATCTTCCCAATCTCCTTCTCCCAAGTAGATGAAATTATAAGTGTAAGCCACTGTGGCTCTCTGATTTTTACCATTCTTGTTGAACAACATTGAACAAATAATTTCATATTTTATAAATCATTTCATATGATAAATTTTTACTTGAATTTAGGAGGAAAAAAACCTTTATATTTTGAATGTCTATTTATGAATTTAATTTTGTGATGTTTAGTTTTATCTGTCACTTTGAATGGGTTAAGGGATTCTCAGGTAGTTGGTAAAACATTCTTTCTGGGTGTGTCTGGAATCTGTGCAGTGAGTAAGAAAATATGTTTTCACCAAAAAGAGTAGGTATTATCCAATTCATTGAGGCCCCAAATAGCAAAAAGCCAAAAGGGAAAATCTGTTTTTTTGCTGGAGGGCCAACATATGCATGTTTGTTGCCCTCTAGCATTAGCAGTCTTGGCTGTCAGTCTTTCCAATGCTACCTGTACTTGGCATCAGTCCTGATGGCCATGTCTTCAGACTTGTAACAAGTTAAACTAGTAGATTTCCTCATTCTCCTGCTTGCTGTTGTCAGACCATAGAAATTCTTGGCCTTCATTACTGCATAAGCCAATTCTTACAACACATCTCCAATGTATGTCTTTATGATCTATCCTCTGGTCTTCCCTCTGGATAACCTTGACCAATACACACAGACTTAGATTAGCTGCCATTCGTAGACTCACACATGCATAATCAGTAGAACTTTGAAGCTGCTTGATCATAATACCATAGCTATTTTCTTGGAGGCTGCTGTGACAACAACTAACTTCACTTGCTGAAAGTGACGATTATTAAACTTGAGAGTCCCAAGCGAAGTGTGGTGGTGCACACCTGCAATCCCAGCACTCAGGAGACTGAAGCCAGAGAATGGCAAAAAATAAAGGAAAAAAAAAACTACAAGTAATAAATTTAAAAAATCTTGGAAGTCTAGCAGTTCTCCATCTCTGCTTCACACAGTTAATGCATAGTAATATAGGGTCCTCCATGTCATAATGAAGAGAAGAACTTATAAATTAAAAAATATATATATTTAAAAAAACTTGTCAGATAATGACACAACACAATTATTGATTAGGAGTTTGAATGATTTTATTGTAAATGTTTCATTAGTAAGCTAGATCTTACAGGCCATACGTATTATTTCTGTCACTCATTGTTTCTTGATTTTCCTATAATCTTTGAACTACAACAGAATTCTTAGAACTAAGCAACTATAGGCCTCTGTTGGATTTATATTTAATCTGAAGTTCTTATGTAATTGAATAATTCCTCAAGAGGTGCATAATGACAGGGAATATGTTGTCATTCGTTGAAGTATACTTATGACCTGTTCTATTCATCTTTATATTAAGTAAAATTCTGTTTGGCTTTTGACAATAGAAAAACTAAACTAAAAAAGGCATGAAGAAGATGGAAATATATTTCCCTTCGGGGATCACACACAAGTATAAAATCCAAGTCTGTTCCACAAATTCCTTTGAATTTCAGCTCCTTCAAGCTTACAAGAAACTCTTATGCTCTTGGCTCTGGATAGAATCTGTCTTCTGTGTCAGAGAAGAGACTAACTAAGGAGATGGACCAGTGGCAGCATAAAGTGTATCCAAGCATTTCTGGACACTAGTATTTATATACTTTTGGCTGGAATTTACTTATGAAGGCATATCTAGTTGCAAGGAAAACCTGCTCCTCTGTTGTCCTGCTGAGTGACAGTCAATGTCTGTAACAGAGGATTCTTCCATTTTTAAATATAAGATTCAAGTTGCATCATGGAAACACTTATTCACATGACAAAGTAAGTGTGATAATTATAAATGCATTAAGACTATTTTTAAGATTTAGTAAGTTGTCAACATATTTTAACATTATTGCTGTATTATCTACAGAAATATTAGCTAGTTTGTGAAATTAAACATATTTCATATAAAAAACTTTCTGAAAATATTTGCAGAGTATACAGTATAGCAGATAATTACCTTTTTTGGTGATATGCTCAATGTTAGAACCTAAATATCATTGGTAGTCAATATTAATGTATACATTGCTCACTTTTCACATTCAGTATGACAGATGGAGAATTTTTTTGATGTGACTGAGTTTCGAACTCAGGGCTTTGCACTTACAAAGCAAGAGAAGAATATTACTTCCAAAACTAATTCTTACTATACTCAGAGAATAGATATACATTTTTATACAAAAACACATGAATTTTGTGTTATTATAGAGATAATAGAATAGGGAAAAATGAAGAGATTGAAAATGTGAACTTTGAAAACACATATGGTATTCATCACGAGCAGGTGGTGATCATCCCAGATTCACTATGTGGTAAGATGAGCCTGCTGTATGTTACACTCAATGAAGAATTTCTACAGTAACTATTTCCAGTTAGTTATTTGGGTATCTTCTTCCTTTGCTCCACAAGCACAGCTAATAGGTAATAAGTAATAATACCTATTATTGCTAGGTATCTTGAATGTACTACATTGTTCTGAGTTTGATTTCAGTGTCATTGAAATAAGGTACACAAAATAACTTTTCCATCAAAATCATATCTAATAACCAAATGTCCTCAGAGAATGCTTCCATGAAGATGTATGTATTCAGCTGACTTGTTTTGAGATCATTAAACTTGAGTATTTTAAATTTTTAGGAAGTCAACTCTATGCAGTGGCCAAGTTTTTCTTTAATGCAAGTTATTTTATTTCAAGAGTAAACTAATAATCAGTAATTCTACCCACACCGAAACAATTCAAGAGTACAGGGCAAAGAATGAAGAGTATTGTGTGAATATTTACATGAGCATCATAAGCAAAACCAAAGCTTGTCAGTACCAAATGAGATGTGCCACAAAACTACTAATTTGTGTCATTTTGTGAGTTATGCATTAGGTTTCTTTGTACCATTCAGAAGGAACCAGACTCATTACATCTGTAGAGTTCCAAAATAATTCTCATTTCAAGATAGAAACTAATATGCTTCCAGTACCAGGCACCAGTGGTTCACACCTGTCATCCTAGCTACTCAGAAAGCAGAGATCAGGAGTATTGCAGTTGGAAGCCAGCCTAGCTAAATAGTTTGCAAGAGTCTACCTCAAAAATACCCAACAGAGGTAGTAGAGTGACCCACGTGGCAGAGCAACTGCCTAGCATGCATAAGGCCTTGAGTTCAAACCCCAGTGCTGCCAAAAAAAAAGGAAGAAAGGAACTAATGTGTTTCCAAATGTTTCTGAAAAATAGTAAGGGAAAATGGGAAAAGAGAACAATCAAAACAACTTTCCTGAAATGTTCATTCTCTGTGACTAGTCCATTATTAATGTCAGGAAACACCACACTTCTATCTTGGTGTTGCTGCCACCCCGGTCTATGCATCGTTATAAGAGGCACTGTGTAGAGTACTACAATACCTAGACCGCCTTTTACATTTTAAAACAACATCCTGAATTGAGCATTTAGAAATGTTAATGTAATTTTCACCCAATAATTCTTATAAATACCTGAATCAGTTTTAATTTATGTGCTTACCTATAAAAATAAGATGCAGCATTTTTAAACAAATATCACAATATTTTGATGTTATTGTGGCAATAGAAAAAACTTTACAGCAACTTCTCCAATGCACACAATAATTAGTTTTTTAAATGAATAAATGTAACATAGGATAACATGCAATATAACCCCAAAAGAAATGAAATGATATTAATAAGTTGTGCTTATTAGACACAACCAGGCACCCATTATCATCCCATTCCAGAAGAACTTAAATAATTGTCATTTAAATTGAAAAAAAAATCTTCATGTGTTTTGTGTCTCTCACTGGTGCTTTTGGGGTATAATTTGTGATTGTTTCTGTTATCACATGGCTGGTATTTGTGTGATGTTCCATTTTTCATTAACTACAGCATAAACACTATACTTTACTAGCAAATGCAATACTAAAACACCTGGTTGCCTCAGAGTCTGATTTGAGACAATGCTCAAAACCATCAAGAAATATGCTGCTTCATAAGTGTCCTCACTGCAAGTTGTATCTATTAATATTCTGTTTAGTAAAGTACAAGGCAGCACAAGATTTATAGCAGAAATAACAGCAGTGGATGTTCCACTGCATTGTGTTCTTAGTGGAGAATTGTTGAGCTCCTGGCGTTCTTTGATTAACTGCCATTGGAGACACATTTTGCAACAGGGATTGTGTCATGGTGCTATGTCACCATGTTTCATGAAGCTGGTAGACCTTTAGGGAGGGACAGTGTATAAACATTCACTTAACAACAGATGTATGGACAAGTTGTGAAAGTAGTAACTAGTTGACGCCATCCAGGATTTATTTGGTAATCTTTTGGCTCCAGCTCCACCTCATGTAATGATGGATGATGTCTGCTTCTCTAACAGGGAAAAAGTAAGTGTGGGCCCCGAGCAGGCACTTTGAGATGTGACTAGAAGTCACAGTGTTTCAGTCAGATGGAATGAAGAAATAGAGACACCTTATGGATGGCTTTCCACTTACTTTGTCTTAATAGTAAATCTAATAAATTAGGCGCATAAATCATAAAAATTGATTTCTTTCCTTGCTTACATAGCAAATCAAATTGAAGGAACTATGATTGAATTCGAACATTGGGATTCTATAGATGTTTACTTTAGCTCTGGGAAAGAACAGTTTCTGTTTTCTGTGAGGCACACTCTATGTTTTATTCTTTCTACTTAAATGAGGAATGAGTGAATGTACAAGTATTTTTGTTAATTTTCATGGCCTTATTTTAAAAAGATTAAATTTGCTACAATTAATTTTCTCAATAACCATACTGTTCTTTCTCAGAGCAATCTCTTTTTTCTTATCTTTGGTTCTCCCAAATATTCCAAGAGGAGTTACAGAGGAACTGAATGGATGAGAAAAGGTTACTGAGCAAGCATTGTTGGAATTAGTAATCTACACTTTATTGCTTCTCAAAAAGTGAAAAAAAGGGACTGGGGGTGTGACAAACATATAGAGCAAGTGTGAAACCTTGAGTTCAAACCTCAGTGATATCAAAAAAAGAGAAAGAAAAATGAAATCTATTTTATTATTTAACCATTTATTTACACTTTTCTTCTGTAAATATAATACTATTATAGGACACTAAACTTTTAATGCAGATTTAAAGTTATGAAGACTGTATCTTACCTATGCTAGTAGAAAATACTAGTAACTAGAAAGAGATGGGGCCAACACCATGAAGGACTTATACTTCCTTTATGGACTTGCTAAGAATGCATTTTCAAAATTCCAGTTGTTTAGGTATGCAGTATGAGCTCCATGGCTTGAGTAAACCTGTGACTCAGAAATGTAAGTGGTAGGATAAAAGGATATGCTATGCTACTGCCTTAAGCAAAGATTTTAATTTTATTATCTATTCTCTGTTCCTTCCATCATATCAACTTAAAGAATGCACCAGTATACTTCCCAATATTCATGTTTCACAATCCCCTACAAACCAGTCTCAGGCTTCTTGTGGTTTTATATATAACTCTCATTTGTCCCTTACCTGCCTAGTCACATGGGATGATCTAGACATAAGTAGAGCTGGTGAGAATTAACTATATCTTGTACACCTAAGACTCTTATAAAGCTGGTGCTTAAAATGGAAGATTATTATAAAATGTTACATTCACTGGCAAATAAAAAGTTGAAATTATGGAAGAATGGAAAAGGGAAAGTATATCAAGCTCAACTGTCTACAGGTGGTAGATGGTAGGCAAAAGCTATGTGTGAGATAATAAAAATAGGAAAGCCTGAGTAATGTAGTATAAAGTGGGTGGGAGGAAAGATGTCACAGTAATATTGTTGACACCAACATTGTTTATGTACTTGCAAGCTAAGACTTTAGTCTACCATCATTTTAGGGAAGTTGGGGGTGGGCAGGAGACTCCCGAGTGAAATAGAAGTAATATTCAACTCATCAGGAAGGAGTTGCTTCTCCTTCCACTCCTTTCCCTTTCCAGGTCTTAAGGGGTGGTATGGAAGAGCACATTACCAAATGCTGCACATACAATAGGCTTATGTCAGAACTGAAGAATCCCAGATATAAAAAAAACACATTCTTTTCTTTCTTTTTTTTTTTTTTGTGATACAGGACTTTGAACTCAGGGCTTTGTATTTGCCCTTTCTTTGGTTAGTTTTGAGAGAGTGTTGCTTTTTGCCCAGCCTGGCCTGGACCATGGTCCTCCTCTTTGTGCTTCCTGAATAGCTGTGAAGATAGGCACATACCACCATGCCCAGCTTTTGGTTTGCTGAGTTAGGGTCTTGTGAACTTTGCCCTGGATAGTATGGAACTACACTTCTCTGAATTGTAGCTGGGATAGCATGTGCTTGTCATGGCACCCAGCTATTTAGAAAGCTCCATATTTTAATGTACACTGATACAAAACCTGCCCCAAAGTTGACATGGGTGGACATTTTAATATCACAGTCTGGAAAAAGTATGCACTCCTCCCTGGAGGAATCAACTATCTCTGTCTTTCAAAAGTGCTTGCAATACAAACTCTTGAACTTTTATTCCAGAAGAAGAGCTAGCAGAAAACTTGCATGAAACCCATGGAGAATTTTCTACCAATAGTTAGGGGAAAGCACCAACTAGAATAAGCTTACAAAGCTCTCTAAAACAAAACCAGTACAAGCAAACTAAATCAAATAAAAAGTCAACAATATAGACCACTGTGTGAAAAATATCAAGTAACTAAAATGCAAAAGAAATATAAAGTAAAATAACAGATGTTACAATTTTTCTTTTAAGAGAAAAACAGTTTAGAATGATATGCACAAATAAACCTTCTGTTTATTTTATGTAAAAAACATACCTGAAAGAAATAGATGTTGAAATAAAGTGTAGACAAAGATGTATCAGATGAATACAAGCCATAGTGATATAGGGATTCTTATCAGAAAAAGTAAAATTCACATAAAAATCATATAGTTTTTTGTATATTAAAAATACGGTTTCTATAACTTAGAAACTATAGAAATAAAAAATACGCATGCTTTAATAAGACAGCAGCCATCTTCAAAAAGCACTATTGCCAAGAATGATAAGAAGTTGACAGAAACACAATAAAACAGGCAACTTGCAGTTATCACTCTTGGTCTAAGACAAATCACATTGTTAAAAATAAATTGGAACTTGTAATGCATTTATAATATAATTGATAAGGTAAAATAATGTATTTATATATGATTTATATATGTATGGAGTATTTATAAAAGAAAGAATGAAATTGTGTCATTTGCAGGAAAATGGATGGAACTGAAGATCATCATGTTAAGTGAGATAAGCCAATCTCAGAGGACAAATACCACATTTTTACTAACATGCAGAATCTAGACCTAAAAAATAATAAGACATCATTGTAAAAGCAGGACTGTTCAGAGGGGAGAACCAAAGGGTGGGGGAGAGGAAAAGGAGAGGGTGACTATTATAAATGTATACATATACTGTTACCAAGGAAGGGGAGGGAGGGTAGTTAAGAGGGAGTAATATATATGAGGTAAATTTGATCAAAGTGACTGTAAGCATGTTGTAAATATCACAATGAATCCCCTTTGTACAATTAACTCATTCTAATAAAAAAATTTAAAAAAAATAAATTGGAACTTGTAATTCATTTATAATATAATTGATAAGGTAAATTCTATGTGTATATGTTGAACTTTGCATCTACATAATCATACAACTTCCTTCCAAATGCAGTTGGAGGATTCAAAAGAAATAGTGAAGAAGGGATCTATTTATTTTATGTATGGTTTACTAATAAGGGTAAAATATGCAGATTAATATAGAATATCCAAGAAGTAATTCATGATCAAACTTTTAAATGAATATTTGTAAAGCACCTGCTGCCTGTCCTGCAACCTGTCAGACAACATCTTAATCACTGCTGGGGATTCATTTCCATTTTCATGCAGCACTCTACTTTACATAACCCTGTATCTTTGCACTATTCCTGCTTCATCTCATCACATCCATCATCGGAGCAACTGTATATGGTTTTTGATTCAATTGCCAAACCTAACATATAATATTAAAACACATACACAGGAAAATCACCCTTATGGAGGCTGATTTTAACAAATTTTCTCATTTTTAACAGTTCAAACCAAAAACAAAATTAACTTGCCTTCCATATTTACATAACTTATGTAATCACAGAAGTTGAAATTTGAGAATTAAGGTAAAGGAAAAGCGTTAAAGTGAAATTTTGGTTAAAACTGAAGTAGTTGGTAGAATAAATGAAAGCAACAGAAGGCACTGTGTATTATGCGCAAAATAGTAAAATGAGAAGGTACGGAAATGGTTAAGATTGCTGTGTTCTGCACTTTACCTTCTGCAATGCATCTGCATGTCTTCTTATCCCTTTATGATTTTAATTTCACTTCCATACAGCACTGCTGAAGCAAAGTTAGGCCAATATCAGTGGACTAGTATTAATATGTTTCTTCTGAGTTGTATTTTTTCATCAATCCTTTTCTGAACAGAAAAAAGCTGGGTGTTTGACGATCACAAGAGAAATCTTCAGCAATTTCCAGGAAATTGTAATTGTGCCAGTATTCAAAATGAGGAATAAAACATATTTTAATTTAATAAAATGAACATCTATTCGATTAGAGAATTTTATGGAAAAAGGAAATAGCAAGGTTGTAAGCAATTGAAAGACATTTGTAAAGAAGATGATATTCATAAAATTACATAGTTCAGAGAGAAAAAATAAGTTGACTGAGAATTTATAACAATTTTTGAATCATTAATCAAAGGTGTAAAGAGTAAGCCAGTATAAATATCAAACTACTTTTTAAGATATTGAAATAAAATTTCAAATCAGTATCACCTTAAAAGTAACAAGTACTAAGTTGACAGAAAATAAAAATGAAGTGTAGGTTCTCTCTTTAGTAGAATTTTAGCATAAATTTTTTTATTTAAAATAACTCAGAATAAAGTGCTACCTATTGATATAAGTATATTCACCTTTTACTTTTACTATTTCTCTATATCTGCATATTTTATCCAATAGAAATATCAAAAGTTTTCTGTAATTCTAGAACATGAGAAGTGATGTTGTATTAATTTGGGATTTGATAATGGAAGATGCAGATGTGTAGTTACTAGTTATGTATGTACATTATCCAGTATTATGAGGTTGATTCAAGTTATACACTCATGTTTCTGTCCTCTTGTGCTTAGCCTTATCTTTGGTTGAAGATTACTGACCTTCATTTGAAAAATCAATGAGGAAATGGTTGATACACAGATAAGTTGATTATATTATAAGAATGTTTTCACTGTTAAAAAACATATCTTTATGGTATGGAGTGGATTATTTATAAGTATGGAAGCCTACTCACAAGTTTACTAAGTGTTTGTTATCTAACACTATCATTAACTTCAGGACTTCTTCCCTTTTTTAGTGTGTTTTTCTTAGATAATAAAGAAAATTGTGAAACACATCCTATGTTTGCAGAATGCGAGATGGACAGAAGTGTGTAGAGGTCATTAACACTGGTTACTTCATCTGCAGGAGTAGAAAAAGTGTTCTAGATGTGACAAAAAATTACCTAAAATTGCATTTAATGTCCTTCTATAAATTCTTCTGAAGTATTTAATAATAAATCATAGAAATTACTGAATAGGTGAAACATGTTTTTCTTAGGCAAAGAGAGAATGCCAAAATATTCTTTAGCAGTCTCCTATAGAAGAAAAATCTCCATTATCTAATCCAGAATAATTGCTGCAGAATCATTCCTCAGCTTAAATTTTTCTTTAGATGAAAATGGTACTTTAGGTTCTAAATTAGAACTCTTTTCTAAATTAGAACCCTTTTATAATAACTATGTATTCTTGGACATCAACAGCAAAGATCCCCATGTCATTTATCTAAAATAAGATGCAGGACTCCACAAGTTTTGAAGCATCCTGTGATACTAACAAAAGTGGTATAGAAATTATATTTTGTGAAGTCCACATATTTTTTTCCTTTGTAACTTCTCAGTCTAGGAAGCTACTTGGGCTATCAAACTCAGACCTTTACCGTTTAATGCCATAACATTAGCTTTTGGGTTTTGTGTTGAGAGAGGAACTGGTTAGTGGCTGATAGGCCTTTGGCCTTCAATGTACATCTTCCTTCATTTAACACTGACATCAACATTTGGTTTTCAAAGGTGAATAAATCTGTTAATCACATCTACCTCAAATCCAGGTCACCATTTTGCCTCCTTTAAGCTCTTTAGTATATGCAAGGTATATTGCAAGTTTCAAAAGACAGTTTAAACTTTTCAGAGGACTAGAAAAGAAATAAAATGGACCGCAAATCTATCGTGTAGAATGCACATTTTGAATCAAATGTCAGTTATCTTTTATTTTAGAGATCACAGATTTATCTCTATTTTTCCTGTGGACTAGAGATAGTCACCATCACATTTCAAATGGACTTCTAATTTCAAATTCCTTGCTAAAAACGATTCGAGTTTCAGTTGATATTTTGCCTCCCACACACAGATGTCTAGATTCACCTTTTGCATTCCTGTCAGCATAAGTTCATCACAGTATAATACTGGGGTGCTTACTTAGTAAGGACCCCCAGAGAAGTTTTAATATGTCTGAGTGTAAATCAACAAATGACATAAACATAGACTGTTGGAATTGAATTTTACAGGAAGAGAACTTCTGTCTCTATTTTAAACATTCCTCCAAAATGAAAAATAACCAGAAACAAATCTAGCTTAAACAAATCTAAGTCATCTTTAAAGACGAGCCACAGTACACGAAAAAGTCCTGTGAAGTGAAGGACTAGGCTTAGGAAAAAATTGGAATTGGTTACATGGAGTTTCATAGCCCAAACCTTACCAAGCTATCTTAAAAATAAATACATCTGAGTACCAACACAAAATCCCTTTATTTAGAGAAATGGAACTAAATATAGACCCTGGATACCAGTCCTTCTATGGATAATGCATATCACTCAGACCTCAGACCTACATTTTTGTGTAATTAAGAAGCAGACAAATACACAATACTTTTCTAGAAGGACAAAGAATGAATTTTGAGCAACCTGCACTGTATGTCTAGAAATTATGTGCACATGGGCATGGTGTACCATACAGAGCTTTGCATACAGCCAGGAGCTTTCTCAGAAGGCTTGAATACTGCTCCTGGCCGGTCACTTTGTGAATCACTTGAAAAATAGTCAATATCAATAGAATTCACAAAATATTTCATCATTCTAAGATTAGTAACAGCTTTTGTTAAAATAGAGAGGGAGCCTCAGTTTTGACATGTAAAGGGTTTGGAAGTCTTCAATGTTCACAAGAAAAAAGCTAAATGTACTGAAATCAACAACTCTTTTTCAACCTCTCAGAACATTGAAGTTATAGAGATTACTGTCAAAACCCAAACTGAGAGACAGGTAGATACTAAGAGTAGAAACCACCAATAGAAACAGAAACTGAAGAGAAAATTTAAGATTGGTCATTACTGGAGGCTAGCCATGGCTAGGTAGATAAAAGCTGAGCCTTAGGGGGTCCTTCACTTTTACAGTTCTCAGGGTGAAGATTAGAGAAAATCTCTTGTTTCTAGCAGTAGAAAGGGGAAAGTAACCATTTCTTAACAGCTCAGAGCTCTCCTCTTTAACAAAGGAAAAGCTACGATTTTGCCAGAGTTTAACCAATGTTGAGTAAATATCCAACTCTAGTCTGTCTGTCCTATCACACATGAAAAGGAAAATATTTAACTCCAGCCACTATTTGATTTTTATTCTTTTTTAAAGGACTGTGTAAAAACAATTTTTTTTAAACCTGAGAAGCACTTGTGCCTGAGGGCACAGTCTCCCAGAAGAACCTCATCCTATAAGCGTACTCTCTTTGCTTCCTCCTCTTCGTCAGTAGGGTCCTTCAATTCTCTTACCCAATATATCATGTCCAGGTTTCAACAAAATTTCAGGAAATGCTAACAGGAAAGCCAACATGGTCTGAAGAGGCAAATCAACCAACAGAACAAGAGTCAGACCTGGCAAGGAGTTTGGAGTTATCGATTGGAAATTCGAAATAATTATGACTCATACACTAAGGAATCTAATGTAAAAGGGGGACAACCTGTAGGAGCAGACGGAAGTGTGAGACAAGGAATGCTACCATGGGATCAAGAGGAGGTGTTAGAAAGGGAGGAATGAAACCAATGAAGAGTGCCTTTGCTGGGATCCTCACAGTCTGAGCATGCTCAAGAAGCAATCAGTGGGCTTGGACATATGCTAGGAGAAACATCCAAAATGAAAAGAAGAAAATAGTGAAAAGGAAGTTGGTGTGCAGACTATACCAGAGGTTGAAGAGTTCTAAATGATGTAACATGAGTGTAATGGAAGTAGTAGAACAAGAAGGAGGAAGGGAAGATGGAAGGCCAAAAGAATTCTTAGAGTTGAAAATGGCTGCAAATATTCCAAAGGTAATGACGTAAAACTTAGGTTGGGTGTTTTCTATCGAAAGATTAATCAGTAACCACCACTGTTACAAGTGTTAGTCTCATTAACTTGCTTCCCACACACTCTCTTCATGGACTCTGTTTAACATTATAAAAGTTTCTATTAAGAAAAAAGAGTTGTTAGCCTCAGCTTGACAAAATTCTGCTAGATGCCCTGGTTCTGGAGCTGATAACCTAAAACAGTTACTGCTTCCCTGAGCTTTTAAACTTCTTTGTCTTCCAAGCCCCTTCCCTATGTCCTCTTTAAAATTAGCCAACTGCATAGACATTGGACCTGAAACCTGCCCTATTTACAGGAGGGGCAGCATTGCTTTAGAGATAAAACCCTAGTGGACTCTGCTGTGTGAGCTTGCCCTTTGTCTGGGGCTCACCCTTCTGCAGAAGTAAACTTTGCCTTGCTTGTTGACTTTGAAGTTGTGTCATCTCTCTCTCGTGACACCCCAATATCTTAAAGATATTTCTTACACACACCAAGCTACAGATCCAGGAATCTCAGAGAATGAAGAACAAGTATCAACAAAATCTCTGGCTGAGCACAATATCCAAACTGGAAAGTCAAAGGCAAAGACAAAAATCTTGAAGAAGCTGAGGAGAGGGAGGAAATAGGCTGCAAGATCAGACTTCATTCATAAACTTCACAAGTAAGAAAAGAGAAGAGCAAAATATTATGAAAAGAAACAAATCTACCTTGAATTCTGTACTCAGTGAAATGATCATTCAGAAGTGAAGGATAGAATGCACAATGAGATGATAAGCAGAAATCTTTTTTAAAAAATGAAAATTGTGATTCATTTCTAGGTAGATCATGGGACAAAGAGGAAGTCTCAAGAACAGTTAAAAAATATTTTAACTGAAAAAATCAAAATACAGCACATCAAAATTTGTAGATTGCTGCTAAAGCAGCATTGAGAGGAAAGAAAACTTGTAGCATTAAATATTATTTTTTTTACCAAGCATTTATTTTAGTATAACAGGATAGAGTATAGACAAAGTGGGGGGAAGAGAAAAAGAGAGGACTATTTCCTGTTCTCCCACAGGAAATGAGAGCAGAGACTCCTAAATGATATTTTAGAAAAGAAAAAAGAAATCTCAAGTTAATGATTTAGCTTCTACTTTAAGAACCTAGAAAAAAATTAAATTCAAAGAAGGAAGGAAAATAAAGAATAGAAGCTGATCCCATTAAGAAAAGAATGGAGAAAAATGAAATTGCTGGTTTTTTTTATTGAGAAAATTAAGAACTTCTAGGCCTATTGACAAAGAAAAAGGCATTAGACCCAGGACACTGATATCAAGAATCAAAGAGGAGGTTTCACTAATGAGCCCACAAACACTAAATGAACATACTTCTGACAACTCTCTGCTGCATGATGTGATACAGTCTATCAAAATTAAATCAATATTAGAAAATACTGCAATTAACAAAAATTGAAGCATGGTGGTTTCATTAGTGAATTCTATCAAACTTGTAAGGGTGAAAAAAATACCACAGTCCCTTCCAGGAAATAGCAGAATATGGACTAGTTCCCAATTCAGTTTATAGATCAGTATTACTTTGATATCAAAACTTGATCAACCCATTAGAAGAAAACCATAAAAATCCCTTTGATACTTGATTTGTCAAATAAGCTTTTTTGTCTACTCCACATTCCTTCCTAACTCTGAAAAAAGTGTGAATAAAATAAAAGAAACTGAAAGAAAAGCTCTCACATACATCCATGTAGCTGAAGACCAAAGGGAAACACTGCCACATCAAGTCTCCTTCTGATGCATGGCTTGAGCTGAATTTTAAACCCAGCTTGTTCTACAGTAGAAGTAATTGCCCAAGATATTCTGGTCATAAGTCCTGGAAACTCTGTTACTTCACATGGCAAGAAAGACTGCAAATGCAAATAAATTATACTTTATCTTTGTAGAAGAATAAAGTTAAAATTCATAGTTCATGATTTTAAAACTTTTGGTATAAGGATAAGCATAAATCAATGCAATAGATTTGAAAGTGCAGAGAAAAACCTTAAAATTGATAGTCAATTGACTTTGTATAGTTTTCTAAAAAAATTTAATGAGGAAAGAAGAGCTCTTTCAAGAGATTATATTGATACAAGTGGATATCCACATGCAAAATAATGAAGTTTGTCTCTTTCCTTATACCATACACAAATATTAACTCACATTAGATCATATACCTAAATGTGAGTTTTCACTATGAAACTCTTAGGAAGAAATTAGGAATAAATCACTATTATCTTGATTTATGGAGTAATTTCTTAGATATTACTAAGCAAAAGTAATAGTGAAAAAGTAAGTAAAAGCAAAAGTGAAAAAGTAGACATACTTAATTTTTACTATATTGAATTTGAAATTTTACTGCTACTATTGATGCTATCCATAAAGTGAAAATACAACCCATAACTCTAGAGAGCATTTGCAACTTATGTATTTGATGAAACACTTTAATCCAGAACAAATAAATAACACAACCCAACAATGAATAAAAAACCCAAGTCAAAAAATAGGGAAAGATCTGCATGCTTAAATAGAGAAGTATCTAATGTAATTGCTTATGGATATCCTTGAGGAATTCAGCCATATCCCAGGACACATGGCCATCTCTGTAACTGACAGATTGGACAATCTGAGGCAGCAGTAGGTAGACAGTTTTGTATGAGTGAGTCTGTGCTCATCAGTTCATTTGGATCCTCCCCAAATGCTCACTGTTCTTCTCTTGTGATAGGCAGTAACAAAATATGCCTAAGGTCAGTGGCAAGAGTCACATTGGTCTTTCCTTTCCTCTTCTATGGTAAACAATTCTTGTGGTGTAATTGTATCTATCCACACACTTCTGATCTAAAATTCCTCTTCTTTATTCTTACTATACTATTCCTTCTATACTCAAAGTGGTCCACCTGCCCATTTGGGGCAAAATTGCAAATAAACACTCGTCTTACTCCATTCCTGCTGGTATAACAAACTACCTTAGGTTAGATACTTTATAAATAATAGAAACTAATTTCTCACAGTTCTGGAAATTGGTAGTCCAAGATCAATGCACCATCACCTCAGTGTCTGGTAAGGGTTTCCTCTCAGCTTTCACTTATGAAGAAAAAGCAGGTGGGGCAGATAGCTCCCTCAGACCTCTTTTAAAAGGCACTTAATTTCCTCCTAAAGTTCCCACCTCATAGTGCTTTCATACTGGCAATTAAGTTTCAACATAGGAATTCTGTAGGGAAACTCAGGCTACAGCAATTGTGTTGTCAGTTCCAACAAAGTCTTTTTTCCTATTTTCTTATAGGAATAGAAAAGAGCAAACAATCAAACATGTGACTACTCATAGGATGCATTACCAATGCACTGATGTTCACCTCGAAGTAAAGGAGCTATGATTGGCGTCACAGCTTGACTGAGTTTGGAGATAATTTTCGTGTTCTCCAGCATTCTTGGGTATTCTTTGGAGCCAGAGAGGAAGTTTTAAATGTAAATATGATGGTGACTGCCAGCCTTGCATCTTTAGGTCTTCAATGCCTCTGGGCTCTGCATCCCAAGATTATTTTCACCCTGAAGGCAATCGAAGAGACTTCCACTTGTCATTCCTGTCCAGCCCTGTGAGAGGCTAAGGACCTGATGTGGTTGTTACTCTGTTTATCAATCTCAAATATAGAACTGGGTATTAGGGAAATGACCACTGAATGAGTTTGCAAACACACCAGACTCTGTTTATTATATGGACCCTGCAAGCCCTCATTTTGAAAGTGAGCCCACGATGAGTTTTGGGGTCTTCATATTTCAATGTAGGCTTCTATCCTATATCCATTAGTTCTCAAAATGTTTAAGGATTTGTTTCCCTGGTGTATAGTCAACTAAGTAAGTCATCAAGTTCCTTGGAGATGAACTATGGAAATATTACAGTCTAGAATGCTGAAAAACATCCCAGTGCACTATTCGGTATCTAAATAATCCAAGGACTACACAACTAATATTCTCAATGGGTTGCAGATAAGAATATTGACTCAGGTCCAGGGACTAAGCAAGGGATGGTGATATTTTACCAGAGCAGTACCTCAATGTCTTCTTCCAATCTTCATCTCTTGTGACTGGAAATTCTAACACTTCTCTTTTCTCCTCATTAGTATTTTGTTCTCTCCTCTACCACTTTCTACAGCAGCAAGAACACTGTCATGTCATTCATTATGACACTGCTTTTTCTAGCCACCCTAGCACAAAGTGGCTTCCTTGCCAGCATGTGAAGTTCTATGACCTGGGAAAGGACTCCCACAGTCAACATTTTTCACTTAGCTAGTCTCAAATTCTGAACCTCTTGATCAAATACACTTATATCTATTCCCAAGAATCCACCCTTGGTACCTTCAAGTTCATGCAATGTGGCTAATTCTCACACTTTCAAGATGGAATTTCTCTATTTTAGCATGTCCCATTAGTCCCGTTGGTCTATGATTGGATTTCGGGAAATGACTTTTGCTTATTTGTTTACTATAATCCATTTCTCACTATCTTTCTTGCAGTGTCAGCTGTCATGATTCTACTGTTCTCGTAAATACTAGGTTCTCCATATTTTTAGATATCTGAATCATCACATCGGAGAGGACATTACTTTCTAGCAGCATATTTTCATGAGTTTGTAGAAATTAAGTCTTTAATCACTGGATCATCTTTGCCCCGGGTGTTCAGCACCATCTATGCCTTCTGCATGGGGCCATTCCTGACAGTTAGAGAGATATGCATGTCCTAAATCTTACGGTACACCTGTTTTCTCTTAGGACTTAAGGTATTATCTTAAGAATGAGAATAGCTATATAAAAGGTTAATTGTGGGAAGGAATAAAGGGAACGGTAAGGGTGAGGGGGAAGGAGAAGATAGGGAGAGCATGTAGGGGCAGTGAAAGAGAGTGAGCTGAAAGAACTGGATTTGGAGACGCTAGACAACACTGTTAGGCTGTTAGCCACGAGTTGTGGGTGAGGCAGGATAGGTAGATGAGAAGACAAGAAAATTATATTATTTTAATATAAATCCAAAGGTCCACTTAGACATTGGAACAAGAAAGCAGAACCTAAATTGCCAAACAGCCAGCTATCCCCCGCCCACTACCTCTTTTTAGACCTTTAAGCTACAAGAGCAGGACCATCTGTATTCCAGGCTATCTGCATGGGCCTTTCTCTCTTGGAGATGTTAACAAGTTCCAAGGCTCTTTGGATGGGTTGAGGACCAAAAGGAATAAAAGTCATGTCTAGCAAATAGGAGTTCTAAAACATACCTTTTGTCCCTGTGATTTGGCCTGGAGGACGCCTCCCTGTTTTAACACCCATCTTAGCCTCCCAGATCCAATGACTCAATGACCCCGTGTAGTGTATTTCCCCTGAGTTCTCTGAAAGTCTAAGACAAAGAAATGAATGATGGAGGGGTGAATTCAACTATGATAAATTGTAAGAATTTTGCAAATGTCATATTGTATCCCCAGCACAACAATAATGAAATGACCAAGAGATCGTTTTCCCACCTCCTATTTCCTGAGCAGGAAATGTTTCTCCCTTGTGTGTTTCTTCCTATTTCTCTCACTTTTATCCTGTTATACTAAATGACTTTCCTATTATTTTTACTACATTTTTGCTCCTTGCTTGAATTTGTTTCTTGCAGAAAACACAAGAACTGAGATATTTACCAACACTAAACATTCTGGTGACAAACAGCACAGTTCTGAAAGCTTTGAGCCAGTCTAATGATGAACCAGCATAAAAGTATTTGGTTTGACCTCCGTGGGTCCATCCAAATACCTGTGCTGTATTCAATATTAGTTGAAAGTAGCCAAGGGAAAATGTGGAATTATAAAAATAATCATCCTTGGATCCAGAAGTGTAGAAGTCAGTCAAGTAGGCTATTTATGAAAGTGTGAGTGACTCACTTCTATTAAAACAAAAAACAAAACAAAACAAAGAAAAATACATGTTGGCACCATGACTCCCTTTACTGTTTAATTTCTATTTCAGTTTTTGAAAGTTCATTGTGTTTTTTTACTTACTTTGCATTTAATTTATGCATGAAAAAATAAGTCTTAAGCCTAGAACCCATATCACTGATTTTAGATTCTTTTTAATTAAAATTCTTTTAAATTTTATTACTATTATTAACTGTACAGAATAATGAATTTCATCATGACATGTTCATACTTGCATACTATATACTTCTCTCGTATTTATCTCCCATCACCCTCTGTTGTCTCTCTTCCTCCCAGACATACCCCCTTCCTCAGATAGTCCCCCTCTAATTTTAAGTCTTATTTTTTAATCCAGATTCCTCAGATGAAAGAAAATGTGCAGTCTCTGTCTTTCTCAGTTTGGCTTCTTTCCTTTAATGTGATAATCTCCAGTTCCATCCATTTTCCTGCAAATGACATATTTTGTTCTTTTTTATAGCTGAATAAAATTTTGCATGTAAGTATATCACATTTTCTTCATCTGTTTATCTATCGATGGGCACCCAGGCTGACCCCGTATTTGGTATTGTCTGTATTGTATACTCACTTCGGTTCCTCCTGATAGATGCCCAGAAGTGGTATCACAGGATCATATTGCAGTTCTAGTTTTAGTTTTTTGAGGATTCTCCATACTATTTTCCATAGTGACTGCACTAATTTACATATAAGCATATAAGCATTCCATCTCTCTCCAATCCTTGTTAGCATTTCTTGTTTGTTTTCTTGATGATAGTCATGTTGACTGAGGTGAGATGGAATTTTTAATTTTTTTCTCTTTTTTTCCCCAGCTCTGGGAATTGATTTCAGGGTCTTCACTTGCTTGGCAAGTACTCCACCTCTTGAGCTATAACCCAGACTTTTTGTTTTATATTTTGTTTTTGGGATAGTGTCTGGCTTACTGTGCTAAAACTGACCTTAAACTCACAATTCTCCTCCTACTGCTTTCAGAGTAGCTGGGATTACAGGTGTGAACCATCACACCTGGCTGAGATACATTTTTAATGTAGTTTTGATTTGCATTTTCTTCATGACTAAGGATATTGAACATTTCTTTTTTTAATAGTTAAAATTGTCTTTTTGTCTGTAACTCAAGAAAATGTATTTGACAGAGGCAGATGACTATAACTGCTAGTTCATCCAGTAATTTTACAGAAAACCATTCAGAATACAAAAGTAGTTTGGGACCAAATCACGGTGAATCAGTTGTCTCCCCACACAATTAACAAAATAAACCTGAGAAAAAAAAATCCATTTTTTTCTCTAATGAATCCTGTTAAATTTATGCTTGTTCTCAATTTAACCATTTGTTTAATCCTTTTCTTCAGCATGGAATCACCACTATATCACGAGACTATTCTGTACCCTTGTCTTTATTATCAATTTACTATTTTCTGATTTGTAAATGACAGAGGTAATTGTATTAATAAATAGTGTATCATTTAGCTATAAACTACTTACATTTTTCCCATGAACAATGGATGAATATTTTCCTATAAGCTTAGTTCTAAATATAGCTAAAATTGATTTTTCTGCCTGAAAGTTGTATCATAGAAAATATTTATTTTAAAATTATTTCCAGTCAAGTTTATATTCAATAGCTTAATGTTCAAACCAAACACACAGAAATCCACAAACAAGTCAGCATATAATCACTAACAATAACAGATTTCAGAGCTACTTCAAATACGTAAAAATAGGCATTTTTTTATTACTGTTTTCTAGATAAAAATTCACTTTGTGTTTATACTTCTTTTTGATGTCCCTTGAGTTCACAGGAAGGAGGTAGTACCCAAGATATTCAAGGGAAAAAAATTAGTTCCTACTTGACACATTAAAATTTTCTGTTTGAAGAAATTTCTTAATTGATGAAAAAAAATGAGTGTAGCTTGTTTTTTATGACTGTTTCTTTTGTCCTGCGGTAGCCAGCAAAGCTACTTGTATTCAGCCAATTATCTATGTCCAATTTTAGTAAAACAAGATCATAACACAGACAATTAACCAGCAATTATTTATTCTGAGAAAAGGTATACACTTTAAAAAAAAGAAAAAAAAGAGGGCTTATCCTACCAAGAACACAGGAGTGCAGGATTATGACCAGTACATGCAAAGCATGGGAAGCAGGATGAATTGAAGGCCTCAACAACCACTGCCTCCTTTTCATTACTGACTCCATCGATAATTGAGCTTCCAATTTTTCATGATTGTGCATTTATAGTATCATGCTTAAATAATCGTAAAGTTAAAATATAAACTATTGTAATAAATATCTGTGTTACACAGCTAAATGACTTTAAAGACCTAAATCACTATATCAAGAGATAGCTACTACATATACTGCATACATATTTATACAGTATTTTATATATACTGTATATTTATTAAATACATTAGAATTAAAATGCTTATTTTGCATTTTTCTTAAAATGATTTAATGTACATATTTTCTCACTTCCAACTCAGTAACTTTACTGAGTCATGTGTCAATATTTTCTAAATATGGTAGACTGTCCAATTCTAAAATATTATATTACATCTTTACAATTCTATTGGTGAGTAGAGAATATTTGTTGCTACTTCAGATCAACAATTTCAAATGGTCCTTTATAGTGAAATAAGACACACTGATAATTATTATTTTACTTTAACTGTAATTCGAGTTCCATAGATGGCAGTGCTGTCTTAAAGACTTTGACAAGGTTCTCTTTTTCTTTCACTCCAGGAAGATCACGTAACAACAAATACCTGAGGTTTCTTAAATGATGCAAAGCAATGATGCCGTTGTCTGTGATGTTCCCACAGGTAATTATTTCCATTTCCAATAGGCTGTTTTGTGAATTTTCAAGTTAACTAAGCCTCTGCAAACATTCATCTTCAATATAATGACACTTGCACAGCCTTATTTTTTCAACATGCTGTAAGCCCTCCATGTAGTCAAATCCAATGTTCATGTTACAAGAGTCGGTGGCATCGATTGCTTGAATCTTGTATTTGTCCAGAAGCCTGTTGGGAGGTGGTTGTAATTCCTTCTGCCACCTCTCCTGGCCTTGGTAGCGCACTGTGGCCCCACAGCGCAGCAGCCACTCAGATGCTGCCCTGTCAGGACCAACATCCCTGATGCGTTCATAATCCACTTTATTGAACGCTGCATTCAGCCATCCCCAGAAGAACCTGGAGTCACATGACCATGGGAGTTTCTTTAAGCCACACAAGTGCTGGGAAATTTTTCCAAACAACATCATTTGATCTGATGCTTTCCTGCTGAACTCGTGATGAGCCTTTTCTCATATAATCTGCTCACTGGGCCTAGTCTACAGAAGAGGGTTGGAGGCAGAGAGGGGAAATGATTTTTCTGAGCCACCTGTTTAAAGAAGCGTCGCAGGGAGGGAGGGAGCGAGGGAGCGTCCCTGCGTCTACGGCGCTTCGGCCTGCCCTTCTTTCTTTTCATATTCATATAACTATTGCTCATTTTCACTTCTTGTTTCAGAACTGTGCAATTAATTTGTCCATTTATTGAGTTGATTATTTATTCTTTTAATTAATTGCTATTTTTATGTTGGGGCATACCATGGTTTTAGGTCCTTTGCACTTGATAGGCAAATGCTCTACCATTTGAGCCATGTCTCTAGTCTTATTTTGCTTTAGATATTTGTCAGATAGGGCCTAACACTTTTTTCTAGGTCTGGCCGTGGACCATGATCCTTTTACCTATGCCTTCCAAATAACTGGGATTATAAGAGTGAATTATTGCACCCAGCCTGGTGTTTAATGTTTTGCATTCTTCATATATTCTGGATGTGAATCTAATGCACTTCCACTTGTAAATTCTTGTTATTATTTCCTGAGAAAGTGGTTTTCTGTGTTTTTATTTTGAAGAGTTCCCCTATGTTTTCCTGGGGTTTCACAATTTCAGGTCTTACACATTGTACTCTTCAGAGAGCCTATTCTTTCCTGCTATGAACAGTCAAAAGCTGTATGCATTCCTGAGTGCTTACCGCTAACACGTTTTGTTGTGTTTCACTTTTATCATTTGAATTGAAGTGTTTTCAATGATGTCTTTGGACTTCTTCTTTGACCAATACATATTTTTAGAAATGGTAACTTTGATTTCTAAATATTTGAGTTTCTCTTTGTTGTACAAATATAATTTCAGTATGTTAAAATTATTAAAATGGCATCTCAGGTATTTTTCTTCAACTCTATGTCTCACTGTTTTTATTTTTGCTATTCTGTAAATTGTTCAGAGAAAAGATTTTAAATCTTGTCTGCTATAGAGAATGTTTTCTGTTCATCCTTCCCTTTTAATTTGACAACTTTTGCTCCATGTTTTTGAAGATCCACGATTACTATCTGAAGCCATGACTTTTTATCATTATGAAATTATGTTTTCTCATGTCTGCTAACATTTTTTGCTTTTTTTTTTTTTTTTTCTAGTACTTGGGTTTGAACTGAGGGCCTCATGTTTCTTAGGCAGGCACTCGTACTACCTGAGCCACTCCTTCAGCCATGTTTGGCTTCTATTTTATCTTCTATCAGCATCACCCCTTTAGTTATGCTCACTCTTCTGAGTGTGCATCTCTTTCCATACATGCACTTTCAGCCTATCTGTGTCTTTGTATTTCAAGTTTATCACCTCAAGGTAGATGTGGTTGTTTTTTTAAAAATATTTTAACTATTCTTGCAATCTTTTTCTTTTAATCGTAGAGATTGCTTGATGATGTGTAATGTGAATTTTAATTGAGTTAGTCTCTCATCTTCTTCGTTATTCTTCTCAGTTTTTTATTCCTTTATTTTTTTTTCCTGTCTTTACGTTATTTGATTAAGAATATTTTTTGGAAATCCAATTTTTTTTTGGCTGTACTGGGGTTTAAACTTGGGGCCTCATGCTTACTAAGCAGGTGCTCTACCACCTAAGCCACTCTGCCAGCCCCCAATCTCAATTTTTATATTGGTCTTCAGCTATTCCACTTTGAATTACTTTTACAATGTATAGTTAATATTGTACAACTTCATGCAAAATATAGAAATCTATTCATGATTGCAAACTTATATAATAACCCCAACATTTATGGTATGGTTATATTAATATCTTGTCATGCAATATGCACCCTATGAGGCGATATTGTCATTTTGCTTATGAAAAGCTTAGTTTTATCTTCATTCTCCTTGAAGCATATTTTTACTAGGTTTAGATGGTGGGTTTGTGAGACTTTTCCTTTCAGCCCTCTCAATATGCTACTCCACTTGTGTTCAGACCCCGTCGTTTCTAGTGGGAAGTCAGGCTTCCGCTGAATCAGCATTTGCAACATCAAATTTGCTGTTTTCTCCTGCTGTTTTTATGATGTATGTTTTATTTTAGCTTTCCACATTTTAATTCTGGTGTGCTTCAATTTGGGACTTTTCTTCCATATTTATTTAGCTGGAGGTTCATTGAACATCTATATTCTTTCGTCAAATTAGAACATTTTGGTGCCTTATTTCTTCAAATATTGTTCTTGCTCTTTGTCTTTTTGCTGAATGCAATTATAATTATTTTATATTCTTCAACAGGTTCCTAAATGATTTTTTTTTCCAATTGTTTGTCTCCTGTCCATTTGCCTCAGGTAGTTTCTTCTGGTCTTTCTTCTGTTCAATTTACTGTTGTCACCAACATGTCCATGTCTTGATTTAATCCACCTACTATTGTTTTTTAATTTTGGAATTTGCACTTTCAACTTGTAAAATTTGGATTTGTTTCATTTTAGAGTTTGATTTTTTTCTAGTAATACTTTCTACCTTTTCCATCATTATGAATATATTTTTTCTTTCTTTTAAATTTTATTTTATTGTCGTGCTGGGTAGGGGTACACTGTAGCATTTACAAAGGTTCTGATGATATATCAGATATATTATACTTGAGTTCACCCCCTGCACCATTCTCTTTTATCCTCTCCTCCACCCATTTGAGAAATAGTTTCAACAGGTATCTTTTTTCCATGTACATTCATGTACATACACTATTTGCACCACATTCATTCTCCTACACCTTTTCCTCACTTCCTCCCTGTTCCTACTGGTCTAGGGAACCCCCCCTCCCCCAGGCAGGACCTGCTCAGCCTTCCTGTTCTCAGATTTTGCAAAAGAAAGGAAAGAGAAATGACTTTTTTGCTTGTTTAAGATAACTACACAGGGAGTTTCCTTGTGGCACTTCCATGTGTATATGTATTATAGCCTGATTTGGTTCATTTCCTCTATTTTTTCCTTTTTTCTACCTTAGTCCCTTCCTTATGGTTGTTTCAACCAGTTTAAAAGTTCTATATTCATTCTTGTATAGCCAGAACATAAACCATATTCACCTTAACTTCTTTCTTTTACCCCCCCCTTATGTGTGGCCTCCCCTTGGCATTTCCTGCTTTTCATAGTATCGCTGTGTTTGTATTAGGTCTGTATTCCACATATGAGAGAGAACTTGTGGCTTTTGACCCTCTGAGCCTGGCTAACTTAAGTAGATATTCATTGCTTTTAGTGAGGATAGGTATCATAGTTCCTTTAAAGGTATTAATTGCTAAAATAGCGACTAGGCCATGTCAGATTTAATTCCATTTTATTTTCTTGAGAATGTGTCTGTCTTTGTGATTCTTCTCATGGGTTTCTATCTTACCTTGTATATTATATATATTATAAAATATGGATATATTGGGGTTTTTTCAATGTGTGTTGCTTCTTTTCCTTTTCTGTGAGCAATTATTTCAGCTAAAGTTGACCTGTGCAGTCTGATAAGTGGGCTGCAGCTGTGTTTGCAGATGCATTCTTTTGTCTTTAGCAGAGTGAACTTGAGTCTATTCATACGTCACACAGGGTTAGTCAGGAACTTTATTAGACAGTACTTGGGCATCCTCATGGGTTCCAACTCCGCTCCATAGCCTTCGTTTCTTAAGTTTAGTTTTATGGTTCCCCAAAACAGATTGGTTTTCTTGGGCCCTTTTCTCCTCCTTCCTTTCTTATGTGACTTCACAGACTAAAGCCATAAAAAGGGAGCTTGCTTCATGTAATGTTGCCTCCATCTCTGCCAACTTGATGCTACCAAAGACGATGAGAACACAAACACTCTTCAGGCTGTGACAGCTGCTTTTTGTACCCTTTGGATTTGAATTTTAATCTGTCATTGTCAAAGGCAGAAATCAGAAAATAAGTTAAATAATTCATATTTGCAATCAATATTGAAATTAATAAAATACATAAACCAATAGATAAGCTAGTATATTTAATATGACAAAGTCAATACTAAAAATTTCAGAAATAAATATCTATATTAAAGCTAAAATTCAAAATCTTTTTTTTTCCTTTTTCTTTTATTATTCATATGTGCATACAAGGCTTGGTTCATTTCTCCCCCATGCCCCCACCCCCTCCCTTACCACCCACTCCACCCCCTCCCTCTCCCCGCCTAATACCCAGCAGAAACTATTTTGCCCTTATCTCTAATTTTGTTGTAGAGAGAGTATAAGCAATAATAGGAAGGAACAAGGGTTTTTGCTGGTTGACATAAGGATAGCTATACAGGGCATTGACTCACATTGATTTCCTGTGCGTGTGTGTTACCTTCTAGGTTAATTCTTTTTGATCTAACCTTTTCTCTAGTACCTGTTCCCCTTTTCCTATTGGCCTCAGTTGCTTTAAGGTATCTGCTTTAGTTTCTCTGCGTTAAGGGCAACAAATGCTAGCTAGTTTTTTAGGTGTCTTACCTATCCTCACCCCTTCCTTGTGTGCTCTCGCTTTTATCATGTGCTCATAGTCCAATCCCCTTGTTGTGTTTGCCCTTGATCTAATCTTAAAATCATAGAGTGGCTTAGCTTCATACTTCCATATGGGAAAATAAAATGAAGTCATATTTCAAAGCTAATAATTCTTAAGGTAGTACTTCATTTAAAATTACTTATAACAAGTGCAAATATTTTCATGGAGAGAAATCAGAATAGTAATTTCCCTTAACAAACAACATCATTATGAAATTAGGGAAAGCTTAAAAGGAAGTTAAGGCTTGAAATGATCATTTCTTCCCATACCAAAACTATGTCAGTGCTTGCATCACCACGGTTGCAGCAGTTAGACACTGACAGACGTTAAGCTTTCAAGAAGGGATGCTTTCTGTCTAGAGCACAATGTCTGAAGTCTAATACGTCATTTCTGTGAACTACCAAGTCTTGCTCTTGTAACATTTACAAATCTTACATTTTTGACCTTAGGAGTTAGCTTGAGTTTTTGTCTAGGGGCCTATGGAATAAATGTTAACTACAGATTTATGCAAATGCATACAGTACTTGGCAAGTTAAATGTTAAAATGATGCTTTGAGGGTAGAAAAAATGGACACAATTAAAGAAAAGATGGTAAAAATCTATCAAGCAATGTGAAGAAGAACACATTGGCTTTACTTTTGTTAATATTGCAGGGTTAACCTGAGTTATTATCATCTGCATAAATGTAGATAACTAATTAATATCAGCAAAGGTTAATGCTTTGGAATACTTGATTTTATTAAATTTGTGCTCAGATATTAAATGAAAGTATGTTCTATGATACTACATTAACTTATGTTTTATCTCTGAAGAAATAAAGCAATAAAATAATATTTCAGAATATTCACTTCTTCACAATAATTAAGTATACCAAGCAAATATCAAAGCTAAAACTTTTTTTTTTCATATCGACATTCAACACTGCAACTTGGGAGAAGGAAAAATGTTTAGAAAATTAAATCTATACTTTCTCATCAGTTTCATAAAATGATTAATATCAAAATAATTAAAGATGTAAATGTCAAAACCAGAGAAAAAATGAAATCCTAGTTATATTTAACATTCCTAAGCATATTTTAAAATTATGAACTTAAACAAGTATTTGAAGACACTGATAAGAATGCTTAAAAATCCTTAGTGTCAAAGAGAAGAGTATTTTTATTCACTTTTATATTTGTCTAAGTTTGCTCAGATGAAAATTCATAGATATTTGTTTGGATGTTTTCTTACAGAAAAATTCCAAAAAAGACAACAAGGACGATGACGTTAGATTATATTGGAAGCATATCTTGCTGAGAAGAAATGAGATTACTTGGATTTAACTGACACCCCATCCCTTAAGTCTAAAAAAATTAAATTCCAGTTTTATAAAAGCATTATTGGCCAAAATTGAAAATGGGCAATAGTCAACGGGGCTCTCCATTTTTTCACAATACAAGCTAATACCCACTAGGAATAGGAGAAATATCATTTCATCAAATTTGAGCAGGAAGACCAGTGTTTTTCTTACCAAAGAAATACTAGATAGAATGCAAGCAACAGCTAGAATGAAGGCAAACTTTCAAGCCAAAGGAAGACTTATCCCATGAATTGAGTGGTAGAGACTTTCATCTAAGCTGAAAAAAAATGAACCTGGAATTCTTGACTGACAACCTGTTGGGAAACCATTTTGTGTAAAAATTGGCATTCTTCATTTACAATAGCCTCAAAAAAAATCAAATACCTAGGTGTAAACCTAACAAAAGATGTGAAAGACCTCTACAAGGAAAACTATACACTTCTGAAGAAAGAGATTGAGGAAGACTATAGAAAGTGGAGAGATCTCCCATGCTCATGGATTGGTAGAATCAACATAGTAAAAATGTCGATACTCCCCAAAGTAATCTACATGTTTAATGCAATTCCCATCAAAATTCCAATGACATTCATTAAAGAGATTGAAAAATCTACTGTGAAATTTATATGGAAACACAAGAGGCCACGAATAGCCAAGGCAATACTCAGTCAAAAGAACAATGCAGGAGGTATCACAATACCTGACTTCAAACTATATTACAAAGCAATAACAATAAAAACAGCATGGTACTGGCACAAAAACAGACATGAAGACCAGTGGAACAGAATAGAGGATCCAGATATGAAGCCACACAACTATGAGCAACTTATCTTTGACAAAGGAGCTAAAAATATACGATGGAGAAATAGCAGCCTCTTCAACAAAAACTGCTGGGAAAACTGGTTAGCAGTCTGCAAAAAACTGAAACTAGATCCATGTATATCACCCTATACCAAGATTAACTCAAAATGGATCAAGGATCTTAATATCAGACCCCAAACTCTTAAGTTGATACAAGAAAGAGTAGGAAATACTCTGGAGTTAGTAGGTATAGGTAAGAACTTTCTCAATGAAACCCCAGCAGCACAGCAACTAAGAGATAGCATAGATAAATGGGACCTCATAAAACTAAAAAGCTTCTGTTCATCAAAAGAAATGGTCTCTAAACTGAAGAGAACACCCACAGAGTGGGAGAAAATATTTGCCAATTATACATCAGACAAAGGACTGATAACCAGAATATACAGGGAACTTAAAAAACTAAATTCTCCCAAAACTAATGAACCAATAAAGAAATGGGCATGTGAACTAAACAGAACTTTCTCAAAAGAAGAAATTCAAATGGCCAGAAAACACATGAAAAAATGCTCACCATCTCTAGCAATAAAGGAAATGCAAATTAAAACCACACTAAGATTCCACCTCACCCCTGTTAGAATAGCCATCATCAGCAACACCACCAACAACAGGTGTTGGTGAGGATGCGGGGAAAAAGGAACCCTTTTACACTGTTGGTGGGAATGTAGACTAGTACAACCACTCTGGAAAAAAATTTGGAGGCTACTTAAAAAGATGGACATCGATCTACCATTTGATCCAGCAATACCACTCTTGGGGATATACCCAAAAGACTGTTACTCCAGAGGCACCTGCACATCCATGTTTATTGCGGCACTATTCACAATAGCCAAGTTATGGAAACAGCCAAGATGTCCCAGCACTGACGAATGGATTAAGAAAATGTGGTATCTATACACAATGGAATTTTATGCAGCCATGAAGAAGAACGAAATGTTATCATTCGCTGGTAAATGGATGGAATTGGAGAACATCATTCTGAGTGAGGTTAGCCTGGCTCAAAAGACCAAAAATCGTATGTTCTCCCTCATATGTGGACATTAGATCAAGGGCAAACACAACAAGGGGATTGGACTATGAGCACATGATAAAAGCGAGAGCACACAAGGGAGGGGTGAGGATAGGTAAGACACCTAAAAAACTAGCTAGCATTTGTTGCCCTTAACGCAGAGAAACTAAAGCAGATACCTTAAAGCAACTGAGGCCAATAGGAAAAGGGGACCAGGAACTAGAGAAAAGGTTAGATCAAAAAGAATTAACCTAGAAGGTAACACCCACACACAGGAAATCAATGTGAGTCAATGCCCTGTATAGCTATCCTTATCTCAACCAGCAAAACCCCTTGTTCCTTCCTATTATTGCTTGTACTCTCTCTACAACAAAATTAGAAGTAAGGGCAAAATAGTTTCTGCTGGGTATTGAGGGGGGGAGCGGGAGGGGGCGGAGTGGGTGGTAAGGGAGGGGGTGGGGGCAGGGGGGAGAAATGAACCAAGCCTTGTATGCACACATGAATAATAAAAGAAAAATGAAAAATAAATAAATAAATAAATAAAAATAAAAATAAAAATTGGCATTCTTGTGTCATTCGAGTGCTTGCCAAATTTTCTAAGTTCATGATTTTTATGTCTGAGAATAATCAATATTTCTCTTACAATACATTGATGGGCTGTATACTCTGCTAATGCGGAATTTCCTTCATAACTAAATGTGGCAACAGTGTTCTATATTGAAAGAAATATAATTATTCTGTTATTTTCTTTAATGGTTTAAAGGAACTAAAATTGAACTCTTTTAGAAAATGAGTTAGATCTCTAGTATAAAAATTTTTGAAAAAAATTTTCTGTAAGAAAAGGTAATTTGTCCCATATTATTTTTATTTCTTTAATTGTGCATTAATGTTAATTTTTAAAGCAACTCTTAAGTTAGAGAAAAATTATTCACTAATTGAATTAAAAATGCTGATAGATAGTCTCATTTGCAGTGTCAGTTAACAGCTAATTTCTTGCTAACTTAGACCACACAAGGCTTGAAATCTTGCCTTTTGCCTGATACATTATCATAAGGTCTTATTCACCTTTTTATAAAAAGATTTATAGTAGCACTTTGAAAGACACTGGTGGGGTTAGGTTTAGTTTTATGGCCAAACATCCAATATGACTTTCACCCAATCAAAAACAGATACATAGAGCAATGACTAAGAAATGCTGTAATAGAAAGATATTTCAAATCTGTGACCTAAGACAGTCAATGTGATGCTACTTATAACATATTTCATGTTGAAGAGTTATTTGTAAAATTGGTTGGCTCTAAAAAAATCATAAATGCATCCAGAATCTAACATACTGATCTATGTCATGTAATTAAGCTTAGCAAGGACTACCTTTCTGCTTTCATGATAAAATCAATCAAATAAATGGATTTTAGGAATGTCTGCTTGCTCAGTCTCCTGACACAAGTTATTTGAATCTTTGTTACTTTTAGAGATCTTTTAGTTGAAAAAGTACCTTTCACAATCATGAATTAATCAGCAACTCTTTCACTTATTTCTATAATTTTAATGTTGGAAAGTATTTGTCTAGAAAAAATAAAGATCCCTTTTAATAATCATATTAGCAATTTTATTATGCACAGGTTTTAACAAGTGCAAAAGCTGAGATAGCGTCTTTCCATTAAAATAGCTCGTTCTTCCTACATCTTTGATCGTTCTTTTTCTTGTTGTGATTGAAGATGACAGTATTGAGGTCAAATGTGCATGGGCCAGTTGAATTAGTGACAGGTGGCAATTAGATTTGACCAGATCAACTGAGAATTTTCATAGTTTTTTGTCAGCTGATAATAATGTAGAAAACCTGTGTAAGCATTCAAAGAAAAATGTTGACATAAGGAAAATATTTACATTTTAAAATGCTGGAAATTCCAATGAAATTATGCAAGCCATGGCTCATCTTTTATATTTGTTCTCATAGGAGAGTCTGAAAAAGCTTCACAAACTAAAAAATGACTGGTGAAATGGGATACTAGTGATTTCAAACTGAGCTATGCCCTTCAGGTGTTTTTTATTGGGACACGGTCCTGCTGCTGTTTTTGAGGTAGAGTAACTTTTTACTCAAGTAAAATTTATTTTACAAATGTACAAATCAAGTGTTGGAAAAGTGCAAATGTTGTAAATATCTACACACATTCCCACAGTATATAATTCTTTATTCATGAAGAAAAAAAGAGTATTTTAGTATAAAATTTTGTACGAGCATATTGAAAATTTAGCTCTTGACTTCTGTTTTTTGGGAGGGGCAGTACTGGGTTTGAACTCAGGGCCTCATGCAGGCACACCACCACTTGAGACATTTCACCAGTCCTTGTTTCCTCTTTGCATCTTAGACTCTATATCCAACCCTTCAGTTACTGCTTTTCTTCTACTGTTAAAATATATCTCAACAATTATTAGCATTACATCCTGCTCACCAGCATCAAGTCAAAGTCACCATCACTGTTGCCGAAGCTATCTCGTGCTAACAAGTGTTCTTCCAGCTTCCTGCTTAACAACTTCTGTTGTAAAATGAAAGTAAAAGCAAGTCTGTCTTCAGTGGCACATTTAGAGTAGAGCTCAAAGTCCTTGCTTTGGCCCATACATCCTATACCTTGTTTCCTGGCTAATCTTAGTCCTTTCCTACTTCCCTTCCTCCTTCCTCCCTTGTAGCCTGGGCACAGTGATTTCTATTTTTCTCCCACACATGAAGCCCACTTTTCATTCATTATTCTGCACTTTCTGTTCCCTTTGCCTTTTTCTCTTTCAGGTTGACCTCAGCTCAGTAAGCCAGGCCTAGAAAGACAGACACAGAATTTTGGTAGAAGTTCGAAGAGAGTCTGGAGATGTGGGGCATTGGAGAGTCGTTGATCAAAAGATACAAAACCCATTTAATCAGAAGGGTGAAATGCAAAAGCTCCATTGTACCAGAAGGTGACTGTGCTAATAGTACTGTATTGTATACTTGAAAATTGCTAAGACAGCTTAAGTGTTCTGACGACAAAAAAGTATGACATAGAACATACGTTAATGAGCTTGGTATAGTCATTTTCATAACGTATATACATTTCAAAACATCACAATTTACACTATAAACATGGACATATATATTATTTATTTAAAAATAATATGAAAACAATGATGTTTCCAAGATAAATAGAGAACATGAAGAATGTTATCTTAGTTCTTTTTGTACTAGGTAATTTTTAAGGAACAGGAATTTATTGGCTCACAGTTATGGAGGCAGAGAAAATCAGTATCAGAACACAAGCATCTAGTGAGGGCCTTCTTTCTGGATTACTTCATGGCAGAAAGTGAGAAAGTGAGAGAGGACAAGAATGAGCCACACTCGTCCTGTCATAGCAGGACCTTTCCGTCCATAAGGACAGACTGCTCCTTGTTGTCCTGAGGCCTTTCTCCTCTTGCAATGCCAATTAAATCTAAGCAAGAATTTTGGAGGCCACAAGCATTTAAACCACAGCAGATCTGAAGGAGAAAAATGATAAATTCCATATGTAAGGCGTCAGAAAAGGTCTTATGGAGGAACTGGGGTTTTTAATTAGTCCTTTAAGAATGAGAGGGAATAATAAGCAATTCTGTAGGTGGTTAATGAATTCTGTCAGCTCTTATACACCTCAATTTCTTATTTCTTCTCTACTTTTGGAAGGCCTTTGTCCAGGCTGTGCAAGTTGTAATACATCACCTGTTTGCTGTTCTTTGCTTTCAGTCACCTGCTTTTCTCCAGCTTGTATGCTTTCTAATGAGAAATTTGCTGCCATTCTTCCTTTTGTTCTTCTCTGCAGAATGCATTTGTTTCTTTACCTGCTTTCAGGATTTTCCTTTACCATTCATTCTCAGTGTTGTGATAAGGCTATAACTTCATGCGTCATCTTCTGGTTTCTTTTTCCTGGCATATGTGGAGTTTCTTGGACCTGCTATAAGACCTGTTTTATAATTTACATAAAAGGTAGGACATTTTCTTTTTTTTTTTTGGAATGTAGTTCCTATGCTGTCCTTTCCCCTTGTCTTTCCAGGATTGATTTGCCACATGGGCGCTATCTACAGCTCTCTAGTTCTGTTTGTCTCCAGACTTTTCACCTGGAGAGTTTCTATTGTTGTCTTGAAGTTCACTATTTTTTAAATTTTCCATTAATATCATTCAGTACTCTTTTTCAAATATTTTATTTTTCAAGTTTGTAAGTTTATTTTGATTCCACTCAAATCTTTCATTTCTTCCTACATCATTTTTGTGCTTATCTCCTTTGTTGAACATATGGACAATATTTACAACTTCTGCTTTATATCTTTCTGATTAACTCTATATCATACATCGATTACATACTGGCTAGATTTCCTACTGGCTGTAGCTACCTTGTTTTGGTCTGAATGTTTGTGGCCCCCCCAAATTCATTTGTTGAAAGTTTATTTTCTCAAGGTGAGAGTATTACCAGGTGAGGATAGGTTATTGGGTTTTGAGTACAGAACCCTCATGAGTGGTATTAGTGCCCTTAAAAAATGTACTCAAGAGGACTGCTTTATTTGTTTCCACACACTGGGATGTAGGTAAACACCATACCACACCAACAGACAGGCCTCACTAGACATGGACTCCTGACACCTTGGTCTGACTTTTCCAGAGTGTGACTAAAGACTTTGAGATATTGTAGGGAGAAATATTAATTGATCTGGAACATTCATATGTTGAGGGAACAGACTGAGAAATGGAAAGTAACAAACACCAAAGTTTCACATTCATATATATATGTGCGTGCACGAGAGAGACAGTGATAGTGATGTTTTGGTAACATCTCATTATCATAGAAATAAGTCTTGCAAATGTTAAAGTGGTTTAGTAAACTATCTGACAAACATTTACTTATACATAAAAAAGCATTTCATTATTGTTATAAAAACTCTAAAAGTTAATAGAAAGAAAAAGATTTAATGTTGTTTGAATATGAAGTAATGTTATGTTCCTTGCAAGTACAAAGTGACATAAATTATATTAAAAAATCACCTGCAGACTTGAAAAGATTTCTTTTGCAAGACTAACTCAATTCACTCATCAATAATTATAAATAGAGTTAACTGGATTATTTTTAAGGAGCAACCAAATAGATACACACTTTATAATCAATACATGTAATTAAACCTGTTACATGTTACAGTCATTAATTTCATAGCTTAATAGATGACAGAAACTTCTATTGGAACCCAATTGCATGAGCCTGTTAGCAACAATGAGTAATAATTTAGTAAAAGACTATGTAACAGAAGCAAATGAAGTGTACCATAAAATGACAGAAGAACATGACAAGTTAAATGCTCAGCTTTTTGACTGTACAATGTTCTCAGAATGGAGAATACCAGAAGAAAATTTTTCTTTTGTATGTGTTAATTTCATGGAGGAAAGCATATTTGATAGATCAGATAACCTGCATTGCTGATGTTGATTTGATCAAATATCAAGACCCCAGTCTCCACGCAGCAAGCATCTTATGCACACTTCTTAACATAATTAGGACAACAAAAATTTACCCATTTCACTGTGAGTAATTTTTGTAAATCTCATTCATGTATCTTTGCCCATGTAATAAAATGGTCATATGTTTTTTGTGTCAGTGAAATGTGTAATTTTCATGAAAATATGTCTGTGTCTTTTCAACTTCTAAATTGCTTGCTTTTGACAAATTTAATTAGTTTAAGAAATTGACTTTTTATTCTTCAGGTTCTGTTGGTTTGTATAGCAGTACCTGACTATAATCCCAGCTACTTGAGTGGTCGAGCCTGGGTAGATCACTACTGAAGGCCAGTCTAGGTAAAAAGTGAGTGTGACCCCCATCTCAACAAACAAGATGTGCATGATGGCTCAGGACTTTAGGAATCCCAGCTATGTGGGAAGCCATAATTTAGTGGATCACTGTTTCACCTGGGCAAAATCAGGAGACTATATCCAAAAAAATGACTAAAGCAAAAAAGACTAGGATAAGGTTCAGGTGGTAGTGTGCCTGTCTAGCTGGCATAAGGCCCTGAGTTCAAACCCTAGTACTTCCAAAGAAATTATTTTATCAGGTTTAAAAAGAAAAGAGGTCCTAATTCAGGTAGAAGTTTTAAGCCAGAAGATAGATTAAAGAGTTAAAGAGCAGATAGATCAGAAGAGTGAATAGCATGTGTAAGAAAAATGGTGGAATCCCTGGTCCCAACATTTTTTTTCTAATTGGAGTTCCAGGTAATCATAGAACTATCAATTAGATCAGCTAGGTACATATCAGTGTTAAATGAGAATAAAACATGTATAATGGGGTCAACCATGAAGTTGGATGGATGACAATGGCTGGAATACTTCAGATATGGTGGTCAGTGTGGTGAACAGATGGGACTTGAGTCAAGAAGAAACTAAGGGGACGAGGTTGTCATGAGCAGTGTTCAGGAAGATAACATTAGCCAGAAGTTTGCAGGATGACAAGGACAAATTGTGTTCTGGGGTGGGAAGCAGCCCCACAGTGGAATGAGGTCAGAAGCAGTGTGGAGATGTTTGGTCTGGCCTATGGATGTGGGATTTGCTTCAGTAGAAATCAGAAGTCTGTGGAGGATTTTGAATGCATGATGGAAAATGATGTATTTTCTTTCACCACCATGATTTGCACAACTGGTTAGAGATCCCAACCATAGCTGTGTGGGGCAAAACTAAAGAAGCGACCATATAGGAGACTGTTGGAGTCATCCAGGTGAGAGGAAGATGGTGTTGTGCACCTTGCCACAGGTTATTGGGCCACAGGGAGGTGACTTTCTGAAGCCTGGATTTGCTCCACTATTGAGATCAGGTCTGTGCCCCACTCTGTAACTCATCTTCCTCATGGTAAAGCAGACCTTGTTTTGATTTTGCAAATACTATTTTAGTTTACACCTGAAAACTAGCAATTTTTCTAGTTTTGATTTTGCAAATACTATTTTTCTAGTTTTGATTTTGCAAATACTATTTTAGTTTACATCTGAAAACTAGCAATTTTTCTAGGGCACATAGTCTGTACAGTATACAGCAAAAATATTTTGTGAAACTTTAAAGAGTTGCATAATTTTCCCATTCAATTTTTGTTCAGAAGCAGAAGTTAGGTAATATAAAATGAAGCTTGGAATATGAAATGGTTAAGCAGCAGTAAAATATTTTTAAAAGGAGAGTTTTATGAGTATTGCAAAGCCAATTTAAAGAAACTTCTTTTATAAAAGGCTTTGGATCCTTATACTCATGGATAACTTTAGATTAATCAAAATTTACAGTTTTGGCTAATGTCACATTGTCATTAAAATAGAAAAGAAAATTCACTGAGTTTGTATAAAAGTTTAATAAATTGTATTACTTTGAAATATCATTACTGGAGAACCTGAGAAAAATATGCATTTCTTCCAAGCCCATGCATGACCAGGAGCTAATTGCTCAAGTTTATTGTGTCAGGGTTGTGCTTTCTGAACTTCAAACACAATTAAATCAAATTAAAAGTTTGCTAAATGGCATTAGGATGGAGGAAAAGTTTTTAAAGAATTTACTGAGCATCCAAGAGCAAGGACAAACTCTTCTACTAAATAGAAGACACTCTGAAGAGGGTTAAAACGCTAGCATAAAGCACTATTGCTGAGGTACCAATGTTTAGGACTCAGTTTAAGAGGTGACAACTTTTCTTCTCTTTCTTTTCAGATGACCCTGTAGGTATGTTTTTGTTTCAGGGATTATTAGTTAAATGGCAAGCTAATTTACTCGAAGAAAGAGATCCAAATATGATGATCTGAAAAACATAAAATGTATTTCATCATTGTTTGGTCTGAAGAGGAATAGACTGGTGTTTGATGGTGACAATCTTCCTTAAAATATGGCTTTCCTATGGGGGACCCATAGAATCAGACCCTGTTTTTCTCTCACACATTTTGCATATCTACTCAGTTTTTAAAATTAAAATTGATTCCATCCATCTGTCTGCATGTTTTAGAGATGACATTGTAGATTGAACAGGCCAGTATAAAGATTAATTAGAAATTTAATATTCTTCAGCTATGATAATCTATAGTGTTATAAATTTCAGTTAAAGACATTTATTCTCACAAATATGTTAAAACTTCCCAAATCATTACTGATAGGTATTGAGGTTTCCTAATCAAAGTTAAGTGTCTGAATATTTTTGTATAAATTATTTGGAAATGGCTAAATATTGCCCATAGATAGTTCTGTTAAAGTAATTATTACATGAGTCTTACATTCTCCTTGTAAGTAAATCAAACACAGACATAAATGAAGCAGTAAAATCATACCTGGCTTAAATTCTTTCCTCAGAGTTAGATGTTTTCAAATTTTCAGCAGTAAATATGAAGATGTGCATCGTGTATGTATGCATTCTAGTTGTTCAGACATTTTCAAACACAGATGTATTTTTCCATGAACTTTTGTTTTAGGAAGTTTGTTACCATTAAACAATGATTAAAGTACATAAATAAACATGGAGAAATGCTAAATTTCTTATTTATACAACTTTGATTAATACAACCTTTATTCTATGGTAATCCTGAAACAATTCTGCCTGACAACTGTGTGTATGCTACTAGCATCTACCAGCATCTTTTCATGCTATCAAGTGGTTGTTGCTTACACACCTCCTCTTGCACTATTGTAACATCGCTTTATGTTTTCCTAATATAACCTGATTTGGGTTTTATTTATAATATACTGTAGAATGCTTCCCATTCTTTCTGTGGCTGCTTAGATACACCATTAACTTAAAATAATGTAAGTTAAAATTATCTCATGATAACTATTTCAATTTTCTGTAATCGGTGTTTTAATAAATGTTTTTATATTGATGGCCATATTTGAAATTTATTTTATGTGGTTTAACTTAGATGCTTTTAAGTGTTTTGCAATATCACAGAATTTTTGCACAGAAAATGTTTATTACGGTAATTTCCAACCTCCTTTACAGACATAGGGATGATGGTGAACAGTAATTTCACTGCACCAGAAAAAGCATCTTTTGTTTTCCTCTTGGATTCCTTCTGGTTTGTTCACGTTTGTTGACTGGGATATGGGCAATATATACCTCAGATAATCCCAGAATCATGCTAAGTATTAATTTATTCATATTTAGGACTCAGTCTCTAAGTGTCCAAATTATAAAAGCACAAACTCACCTCCACTCTACCCTTCCACACCGATTTATCGTCTTGACAGCCTTTTGCTTCACTGAATTATTGATCTTATCTCCTTTCCTCCACTGAGAATGCAAGCTTCATGGGAACCAGGTATTCATCTTTTATGCGCAGTGATAGTTCACGCTAAGGCTGCCTAAGTCACAGTAGGCATTCAGTACTTTTTGAAAAAATCTTTTCATATTTTTCTTTTGTCTATTGCAAATGTTACTGTGAACTGTTTTGTATACTCATTGTTATTATTTCTTAAATTTTCTCAGAGTTCTATAGCTATCTACCCTAGAAGAAATGGATTTTATTCACATACATTCTTCGCTCTTCTGCTTCATTCATTTTCTCCACCTGGTAATTTAGAGGGGTGTCTCAGTTCGAAATCTTTTATTTTCATACTTGTACTTTTTCTGAATCTATGAGTAATTCATCCTATTCAAAATTTCATTTTCCTCTAATATTTATTATTTTCTATTAGAAATACATTGTACTTTGGATCATGCCACCTTTTCCATTTTTGAGTCTTTCTAACACTTTATCTTTTGGTTTATGATCTGGAAGAGTTCTTCACTGCTATACTTTTGTCATTTTGCTGTCATTATACCTTAATTGCCAAGAATTTTGTCTTTCAAGCATATTTTTTTATCTAGGTGCTTTTTTAATATTCTGGGTGTTTTCTACTCAATCTGAAAATACACTACTATCCTGTGAATCCTCATTGCTGTTTCTCTGTTATTTTTTGCTCTTCATTTTATTCCTTCTTTTCATCCAGCTCTTGGAGATCATGGGTGTTGGCTTACACTTGTCAGTGAAAGACACAGGTGTTTGAAAGGTGTTCCTTCTCTTCTGGATAGGTTTCTTTGTTCTTCCAGAATCCTCTGACTCAGATGGCTGACGTTGCAGACTCAATGAATACATTGAGTCTGGCAGGCAGGACTCAGCTCAGTGCACGAGTTCCTTTACCTCAACACATAGGAACTATACCCATAAATCCTTTACCTTGTGCCCTAACATGCCCAGGAGAAAATGTTGCTAAGCTCAGGCAGACTTGTAGAATACAAAGTCTGTCTTATTTATTTAACTTGGAGAGACAGCAGCGATTCTGACAGGCTCTATGAAGTGATGTTGATGATGGTGGAATGAAGGTGATGGTAATTTATCTGGTTGGTCCAGCTGTTCCAAATGTGTGTCATTCACTCTCTGAGTGTGCCTAACCCAAGTCTGGAAACTTTCTGATACATCACAGAGAAAAAAATTTCTCCAAATCAAGTCAGGCCTCCTTCTTTTTTCAAACTGTTCTCAACACCTTTACCCTTGGTGTTGCTGTGGCTGCATCAGGGCTACGTCCACCAACTTGATTATGTGACTCTTGATTCCCATGTGATTTTGACAGGAATTGGTGACTGTCCATATGCTGCAGATTATCTTTAAAGGGATACGTAGAATGTATAAATATTTATTGCTAGTTTTTATTTATGTCATGCTGTATCTAACACTTTATGTAAAATGATTGACAGGCGTGTGTAAGAACAGAAATGTTTGTATGTTCATTCATAGACTATGGAACGACATTAATTGTAGAAAGAATTCTTGGGAGTGAGAGCATCATTAGATCTGTCCTTGAACACATGTCACAGCAAATGATGAGTGATATTTACTTTATGGTTTTCAACTTCATTATTTTACCACACTTGTTTTTAATAGCTCATATCTATCAAAGGGTTGAATCCTACTTTTTCTCAGTTGATAAAAGATTTAGTGTTAATATATTTCCTGGAGTCAATTGTCTTTTATAGTTCTTGTGATTTTTTTGAACCTGGCTATGAGAAATTGCTAGAAACTAGGTGGAAAACATTGTAGTTGGTGTTGTTTCCACAAATTTTATGCTTCATTTGGTCTGAGAAAAACGAACACAAGCTTTACAAATAGCCATATCGTGCTCAAATGTGTTTTTATGGGCCAACTCTAAAACTCTAACTAAACTCGAAAGCTCTCCCGTACTTTGGCTCACCATCAAGAGTAATGCTGTGAGAAGCAATTCCATCATATAGTATTGCTTTTGTTATTTTATGACAATCTGCAGGCACTCAGGAGAGCTGGATGGGCAATTCATATAATTCTACCGCAAAATGCAAATTTCCTTAAACTACAAGGTAGCATTTGTCTTAGTAGGAACACGAAGGTGAACACTGAGTACCATAGCAAATGAGTGATTTATGATCCATGGGAAATGATTCTGCCCCACTGGCTGGCTAAGTGTGGGGCTTTAACAGCTATAAAGCATAAATCTACAGTCTGTGAAGATGTTCAGTTTTATTACTATTTTTCTAACTTGAGATTTTCCTGTTGGGGATAGAACCACCTTGTCTGGTCATTTATTACTCATGCTTAAAGCTTTAGTTACAGTGTGTCTTTGCATAGCACATACTAGAATTTCCTGGTTGTAACTGAGATGCCTGGGCTCAATTCTCGTAGGCTGTCTCTCTCTCTCTCTCTCTCTCTCTCTCTCTCTCTCTCTCTCTTTCTACAGTTTAAAGACGGAAGCTAGTGGTAAAAAAAAGTGTAACAGTATGAGATTCAGAACCATTACAAGTCCAGTTCTGAGAAACAGGACATGATATAAAGAAAAACTGAGGTGCTTTTGGCTAATGAGGGGAAACAAACCAAACCTTCCAGAGCTGATAGAGGAAAAGCAAAGATTGGGAAAGGAGCATTACTTTTGTGCACTTCTTAAAGCCAGGAAGAAAGGCACGAGGGGAGACTTGGATGCTGCGCAATACTGATTACGAAGAACACTGTTAAGTCCGTTTCTCCATATAGTTAATAGTCAGTTTGCTAATAGTTAACAGGTAATACAGTTAAAATAAATTTAACCATTTTTCCTCCTAAGTTTTTTCCTTTTCTCTTAGTGTGTTTTCCTAACAATCTCTTTATCTGAGCTATGCACCTTGGTTTTGTTTTCTTGTATTCATTCCATCAATGTAGGGGATACATTTCTCATTTTTTAACCTTTTTTAAATTGTTGTGTAGGGTAGCAGTCAATCGTGGCGTTTACAAAGGTTCTTAGAATATCTCACATATACCATCCTTGAATCCATCCCTTCACTACTCTCCTTTATTCCCCCCATTCCTGGAATAGTTTCAGCAGGTCTCATTTTTCCATTTCCATACACGCGTACACAGTATTTGCACCATCTTCATCTTCCTGTACCCTTTCTCCACCTCCTTCTTCCTCCCACTGCTATCAACCTTTCCCCCCGGGCCCAGGCAGGACTTTTTCCGCCCTCCTGTTCTCTGATTTTGTAAAAGAAAAACAAATGATATTTTTTCTTGTTTATGATAGGTACACAGGGAATTTCCTTGTGACATTTCCATGTATATGTATGTTATAACCTAAATTGGTTGATCACCTCTACTTTTCTCCTTTTTACCTTAGTCCTCTTTTTATGGTGATCTCAACCAGTTTAAAAAATTTGATATTCATTCTTGTGTAGAGATTAACCATATTCACCTTAACGTCCTTCTTTTACCTTTCCCCTCATATTTCACCTCCCCTTAAGGTGTCGTTTTCATAATATAGCTGCATTTGTATTAGGTCTGTACTCCACATATAAGAGAAAACATGCAGCTATTGGCCTTCTGAACCTGGCTAGCTTCACTTAAGAAGTGAAGCTCCAGTTCCATCCACTTACCTGCAAATGATAAAATTTCATTTTTCTTCGTGGCTAAGTAAAATTCCATTGTGTATAAATACCACATTTTTTTCAACCTTTTGAATGGTGTGTATGTGTGTGTGTGTGTTGCATGAAATACTGATACTTTTCAAAATGACATTTTCGGTTTTGTGCAGGTTCATGTAGAGATATTATATGTTATGGAATGTGGTATGTATTCCCATAGCAACTTTTAGCTTCTACCACAAATAACCCCCCAAATTACTCATATAAGGTGGTTGTTAGTTGGTCAATATTGGAATAAATAAAGGGTTCAGATCTAAACTGATGTAGAAAAAGGTGAATCTGAGAAGGAATTTTTCAGACTTTCGAGCAATTGACAACTTAGTTTCTGACATATTCATAAGTTTTTAAGGAACTAACCCTGTTTATCATTAGACACGCTATTTCATCATGTTAGTCTCCCATGTACATGTGTTGTGATGACCACAGTCTCTGGCAGAAAATGTTCTGTATTCAGGAGTGTGGTGGACTGTGGTCCACACATGCTTTAAAATTTGATTGTTCTGAGGCATTGAGCACGACTCTTCCTTATCTCAGATCATTGCTTCCCGACCTTTAAAGGAAGACAAATGAGACCTCCCCAGGTGGCATACAACGCCACTGGGCAGCACAGGAAGACCCATGCAGACTGCAATATCAATACAGGTATCCTCCTCGGCATGCTGGAGAGTATTTTGCACCTGTGTACATAATTGTATTTTGGGTCTTCTAGAATTCACAGGAGGTTTTGATTTGATTATAGTACTCCATAACAGCACTTCCTAATAGGTTCTTGTGAGACTTCATTTCAATGTTTCGGGAAGAGACCCACTTTATAGCAAATCCTTAACTACTATCAATTTATTCCAAAATGCCAAACAAAAAGACACATTTCTCAGGAAAAAACAGAATATGTCACTAGTAAATAGCTCAAGATATAAACAACTTGAGTAATAATTTTCAATATTGTGATGTAAACTTTCATTTCTTAATATTGAATTATCTACTAATATGAGGACTTTCTTTCCTAAAGAGATAATATGAAAACATCTCTGTGTTCTTTTGTTTTGTGCCTCTGTGTCCATATGTTTTAGGAGAGGATCAATTTGCTACTACCTTTGATTCTTGTCATAGCATTATGTGTGTATTCAAATGTCCAAATCAAAATGTATACACTAAGTATAAAATGCATATTTTGTACATTAACTATAACTCAATAAAGCTTTTTAAAAGACTTAAAACAAGTATGAAATATATTTTAATGTGATTAATGCTTATCTGGAAGCTGACATTATATAGCCTTATGAATATAGAATATAGGCAAAGATTTAATGTAATTCAGTAACAGTAAAATTAAATTTGTACTATATTTATTGATTTTTAAATTATGTATGTACCTACTCAATAGCATTCTGTTATTTAACATACCCATTGCTATCGTGCTATAAAATTGTAGGGGAATAATCTCAGAACTTTGAGAAAAAATGTTTCTTAATGCAATAGAATTTTGTTAAATGTCAAATTTTAACCATTTACAATTTTAATAAAGATAACAAATTACTAAGTAGTAATTATGCTTGAAGAAGAAAGAAATCACTATAAATTGTTTACTGCAGGTAAGGATTACATGACTGCTGCTGCTATCGATTGGTGAAATTCTGAACATGCAAAGGACATCATTTGCCTTCTGTAGTGGTTCAGGTATTTGCAGCAATATAAATGGGTCCCCTTGTTAGTTGAGATTGGTATGAATCTCTATAGTACGAATATACTTAAATTTTGTTGGTAAGATGGTATCATTTTCAACATGGATCTATGCTCCATTGATTAGTTGATTAAGTAGAAAGGTCGTTGCTTTTCCCAAACCAGTTGCATGCTGAGCCCTTGTAAGCAGGTTGATAAGACTTAAGTCTGTACCAAAGATGCATCTGGAGATCTGGGATCCCATGCAGCTATCACTGAAGAATGAAAAGGTCACTTGTTTTGTTCTGTGCTTTAGAGCCTGGCTAACATTCAAAGTTCACATATCACACATTGAGTTGAAGTGTTTATTTTCTTATAAAAACAACAAAAACTTTGAAACTACAACACAATGAGCAAAGCTCAAAATCAAAACATTTTTCACACTACTTTTCTCTCACAAACTATAACTAATCATCTCACGTAATTAATTAAAACCTCTGAAGTATGGCCAGGACAAAAATATGGAATCACTTCATTTTCTGTGGTGATCATGTTGAGAGGCGTTTCCAGGTCAGCAGTCTAACTGCCTTAGAAAACTGCAGGGGAAGTTTCATTCTGTGAACAACGAGAATATAATGTGATATAAACAAGTTTTAACATGTGAAAGTGGCATCTCTGCATTTGAGCTGCAGGATTTACTAGTGGAGTATTTTCTTGCTAATATTATCTCCAGGGCTTGGATATTTCTGGGTGATATGTACGTTGATCTTTCCAAAATAGTGTAGCAGAATAATGTGTCAAGAAGAAGGATGGATTGTTTGGGATGAACTGGTTATGATTTCATAATTTAGTACATTTTTTAAAAAGTGTTATTTACAAAGACAGATATGAAGCACTCTGTACTGAATCCACTGGAAGTTTTAAATAATTTACAATTACATATTGTGCTATAGTTTAGAGTCTAAATTTGTACTGGATTTCAGAGTCGTTCTCAAGGATTCTTGTAACTACAAGTCTTGGTTGAGAGGAGCCATCACCACGTGTAATTCCTGTGTGGCTGGTTTTGAACTTACTGAGTTCTCTCCCCATGCTGGGTGTTCTCAAAGAGGTAGAGTGAGGTTGACCACAGAACACTTCTCCATTTTTATGTTCAATCAGTAAATCAGCACCCGCCAGGTCTTGTGACATTTTTTAGTGTAAATGTGCCATCAGTTATGCCTCTGTCTGAAACATTGTCAATCTGAAATGAAAGTGGAGCAGATTTATTAACAAAGATAAAGAAAGACTTCTGATGCATCTGCTGGTTCTATTTATAATGAGGCTCAGTGTCATTGTAGAAATGCAGTTGCAAGTGCTCTTGTTCTAATTCTTCATTACTTGATCCATCATTTCAGACTCATAATGTTCTTTTGTCTCCAGTCTTGAGAATAACATTGCGCTTATCAGTAGCCGTATTTAGTAATTATCACTCAACATTAAGCAGCATTATTATTCTTGGTCTTATGCTATACTTTTGGAATTCTGCTACTGAGATGCAAATTATAAAAGTTTACATTGACTTGAGCACAAGAGCAATGGGCAGGATATTGGTGTTTTCCTGAACCATGATATTTAGCACTACAAATTTCTGGGTTTTACCCTTAAAATGTCTTTGTAATTCCTATGGTATTAGCCATTATCCTTGAACAGAAAGCAAAGAGTCTATAGTCATACCATACAAAGAGAATGCAATTTTTGCAGTACTTACAGTCCATTTAAAAAAAGATTGGGTAAGAAAGACTAAAATATAAGTGAGTTATATGACTGCTCACATTAGATGTCAAATGTGCTGTGAACATTCCAGTTGGATTTTCTCAAAGGCAGAGCGGTTGTTGCTTTTTCTTCTTATCTTTTCTTAGGGGTGCGAAGAATATGGATAAGGCATCATTCACTATCAAAATTAGAGACATAAGACAACAGAACTTTTCATGGAAAATTGAACATTTGATTTGACTGAGAACAGTGGAATACCTTTGTGAACTGTAGGTAAATTACGTGTGTGTGGGGAAGGTAACGGTAGCTAAGATACTTAGCTTCTCAATGTTACAGAATAAAAACCATCAGCATTTCTTGTGGCTCACTTGCAATACCTACCTATTCATTCATCCCTTTATCCTTTTGTCCAAGTATAGTGGTTTGTGTTTTATTGGTTTTGGTTGCTTTGTTTACTTATTTAACTGTCAAGAAACTTGGTTCTATCTCATCGATTAATATATTAGAACATGGGGAATTTTCTGAAACTTCCTTGACTGTTCACAGAGTGTTGACCTAACTCTTGATATGAAACAGGAGATTTGTGTAGGATTGAAAGCCTCCATTCAACCTTGCATTCTTAGGTATTTAGCTAGAGAGAGGATTGGCATTCTGGGTTCTTGTCTCATGAGGCCAAAGAATGAACATCACAGACAACGATGGGTGAGCACAGAGGTAGGAAAGTTTATTAAGGGAAAAAATGGAAACTCCCATGGAAGGAAAGGGTCCCAAGTTGGTTGCCAGAGAAGTAAAATAGTCTAAGGATTTATACATTTTTTCTAAGACATTGCTCAATCTCTATGCTAATTAGGCTTACAGAAAACAGCACTCCATTGGCTGTGCCTGCAACGTTCTGATTGGTTGAGTCTTCACCTCACACTCTCCTTATTCTGGTCTGTCCTACTTTTCCTTCTGTCTATTCTTTAAGGACACAGGGAAATCATAATGGAGGTTTCCAGGGACCCTTCTTTCTCAGAATAGACTGTAACAAAATTCATATTATTTGCTCTGTTTCATGTGTAGGAAAAATATTTAATTCCTAAGGGCAAATGAAATAGAGAAAGACTTGGACCTCAGTATCTCATAATTTCAATACATTGCATTCATTTGGTTTCAGTGCTCACGAACATAGCCAGTTTAATATGCCTCAGAGTTTCCTGTCAGCTATGCCCACTTGCCACTTGCCCCTTTGTCACACTGTCCTCTATGTTGTACATTAGGAGGAAAAAAAAAAGCACCATTTTTTATTGTTCCTTCTCACATCCTTTCTTCACTCTAGCAATTCTGAAGGTTAACTTTTCTTATTTGTATCTTGTTTTTTCACTTTACTTGAAGAAAATCCAAACTTGAGAAAATGTTACATGGATTTGTATTTGACTGCTCTGTAGCCCACCCTAACAGTGTGACCTAACGATTGTAGTATTGTAATCACTGGAAAACAAAATCTTCTCTCAGTTGACACAAGGAAAAGTTACAAAGGCTAATTCTTTTTGTTTGTTTGTTTGTTGTGAAACATGGTCTTCCTCTGTAGTCTAAGCTTGCCCAGAACTCACAATCGTCTTATCTCAACCTCCTGAGTATTGGGACTACAGACGTTGCAGCCCTACCCCAGGTTGTGAGGGGTATATATTTTTATTTTTTTGATCTTTGCTTTTGATATGTTTAATATACTTAGCAATGAAATAATTATTACCATATTTGCAACTTAGAAATATTACCTCTTATCAAGAGGTAAGGAAGAAATACATGTGTCTTATAATGAATGAATTCAATATGATATGTGTGATGGTTAATTTTATAGGCCAACTTGAGGGGGCCATGATGACCAGATGTTTGGCCAAACATTATTGTAGATGTTTCTCAGGTATCATTTGGGTGAAATTAATATTCACAGTGATGGATCTTGAGTAGATTGTTGTCTATAATATTGCAGGGCCTCATCCAATGAACTGAAAACCTTAATAGCGGTAAGATTGGTCTCCTTCACTCCCACAACCTTGAATACTAAGCAAGAAAGAATTCTTGTCTTTAGACTTTATCTTCATGCCTTTCATGAGTCACCAGTGTGCTAGCCCACTCCATCAAATATTGAACTCATCATACACTCACACATTTGTGAACCAATACCTTAAAATCAATCTGTGTCTGTTTCTATGTCTCCCTCTTTCTTTCTCTATTCTCTCTCAGTCAAGCATGCACACACACACTGTTTCTGTTAGTTTAGTTTCTTTAGAGAGGTCTCACTAACACAACAGATTTTTTATTATATTATGTTTAAAGTAGATATATCTAGCAATTCAGTGATTTTATACTTTTTGATTTCTCATTTTTTAAACTTTTTTCCACTTTATTAACAATTTTTATTTTGCTGTGAACCAGAATTAACTGTACTTTAAATAAGTCTGTCAACCTGATAATTCAAGAAATGTCTGAAGACAATAAATTTACAAATCTGAGAGTCAATTACATGTGATGACCTCAGTATTTCAGACTAATGCCTTGTTGATTATGCTATTCTGTCACAGGCATGTATTTTCACATTGAGAACTTTATAATAAAAAACAGAGGTTGTAACTGATAAACAAATTCCGCAAAGTAGAATCTATATTTTTTGACAGTCCTTGGAATTTTATTCTAGATAGACATTTATGGAATCTGTGTAAGAGAACACCATCAAACAACTCTGGCTTCTTCAGCACTGCCCCGTAAGAAGGATACACAACAGTATGTTAACCCAAAAGTACCTTGATCAACCTCTTTGTAGTCAATAGAAAGAGGTTTTCATCTCTCCTTTTTACCAGTCTTCCACAATGTGTAGCATCATACCTGGCACAGAGTAGGCACTTGGTGAATATTTGTTGAAATAAAGAATGAAATATGTATCAATGCCAAAAAAAATGAGAAAATTTGATCTGCCAGGACTGTAAGAACCAATCTGGCCTGGAGTTTGATTTTTATTTCTTAAAACAAAATGAAACAGATATTTTTCAGTGGACAAAATCCTCAGCAATTTCCTTGGCAATTGGCAATTCTCTGGTTGCACAGGTGAGGAAAGGACAAAAATAAATTCATGAGTACTTCAGCTGAAGCCAGATATAGAGATGGTTTTCCTCACAGTTCATGGATGTCCCTGGTACTAATCATTCCTAAAATATTTGGCAATTCCGCTCTTTCCCAAATAGCTCTGTAATCACTTTTGTTCAAATGGCAGGATAATTGGGGGGAATATATACAGAGGGAGAAGTGAGCATAAATGTCCACATGGTTTAGGGTTACCTCCACACTGCCTGAACAGACATTGAAGCCGTCATGGCTAACTCAAACATTCTTAAGTTCTGTGTTTGATTCACCAAATCTTACAAAATAAACATACAAAAATCATTTGCATTTCTCCACACTAACAATAAAAATTCAAAGAATAAAATGAGAAAACAAGCTGATTTACAATTGAATAAAAAGTTGACTACTTCAGAGAAAAATTTACCAGGAATGTAGAGTGTGCACAGTGAAAAAAAAAATTTTAATGATGAAAAAGTTGATGACATAAATCAGTGGAATAATATTCTACATTCACCATTTGGAAATTTTCCATTGTTAAGATTCCCATCATGCTTATAGTCATCTACACATTCAAAACAATTACTTTCAAATACCATTATCATTTTTTACAGAAATAGAAAAAGGTCTTAAAATTGATTCTTGAACCAGTTAAGCCCCCAAATAAACAAATAAAAAAAAAATCCAAAAAGGTAGAGATATTACATTCCCCCATTTAAAAATATATTATTAAAGTATTGCCATCAAAACAAAATGATACTTACATAAAAATAGACACATCAACCTATGGAATGGGACAGAAGTCCCCCAAATAGATCCAATCATTTATAGGTAATGAATTTGTCAAGAAAACAGAATGGGAATCGGACCATAAAACTTGGTGCTCACAAGCAGAAGAGTGAAGAGGATTGTTGCCTAAAATTACATTCAAAATCACCTGAAAATGAATGAATGCATTTCAGATGTGCATCTGTAACACTACTAGAAAAATGCATTGGATGAGTGCTCCAAGACTCAGGTCTCTACAATTGTTTTGTGGATACCACTCCAAAATCACAGGCACCCAAAGCAAAAATAGACAAAAAGGGACTGTGCTGGATAAACAGCTTCTATACAGCAAAGGAAACAACACATTGGAGGAAAATATTTGCAAATGACCCAATACAAGAAGCTAATATCTAAAATATAACTCAATATGAGAAACAAATATTTCAATTTTTTTAAATATTGGGCAAAGTTTCTGAAATATACTTCATGAAAAGAGATAAGGATGACCAAAATGTGTAAGAAAAAAAGCTCATCGACTTTAGTCATCAGGAAAGTGCAAATTAAAACTATAGTGGGGGTATTTCTCTATGCCTGCTAGAATAGATCTGTCAAGAAGCAGAGGGTGTGGAGCAGAGGGAAGTTTTGCACACTGTAGATGAAAAAGTAAGTTCATAAGACATTCTAGAAATAGTGTGGAAGGTCTTCAATAAACAATAAAAGAACCACTGCGTGATCTGGCAATCCCACTTCAATGAACTGAATGCAGGGTGTTGCATAGATATCTGTGTTCCCATGTTCATTTAAATATTATTCACAATAGTCAGCATATGAAACAAACTCAAGATCCATCAGTGATGAATGAACAAAGAAAATGTATTTTGTCTGTACAATGAAATTTTATATAGTTTTTAAAAAGAAAGAAATTTTGTCACACATGACAGCATTGATGGAAACAGTGGACACTATACTTATGGAAGTAACCCAGACACACAAAGACAAATCTAAAAAAGTCAATCACACAGAATCAGACAGAGGTAGAGAAGGGTGTGGGGGAGAGGAGAGGATGGCAAAAGAAATGGCACTGATTAGCAAGTACAAAGTTTCAGTTAGCCAGGAGTTATATGTTTTAATGACCACAGTTAGTAATGTACATTTATAACTTTCTAAAGTAGGTTTTAACATTCTTCCCACAATTTATCATTTTAAAAAATTGTTAGGTAATGGTATGGTAGTGAGCTCGAGTGATTTTATAATGTATACATAGGTCAAAACATCACATTGTGTCTCATAAATATACACAGTTATAATTTTTCAAGTAAAAATAAATTTTAAAAATTCACACACAACACACACACACACACTCACAAAGAAGTGCAATGTCACAGAGTGGCATGCCACCAACACATGCTATTCAGCACACCCTTCTGTCTATTTCTTAAGCTTGGGGGCTCCCAAGGCATGTTCAGTCACTTTCCCACATCTTGAAATTGCAGCCCGCCATTTAGAGCCCTCACTAGGGAATGGTCCTGTTTCCCCCTTTCCTTTCTCTGTTGCAGTTCCTGCTGCTTTGTTTTTAGGATGTCGGATGGAATGTCATCATGAGCTCTAAGTGTCTTATTTATAAGCCTTGCAATAGCAAGTGCTCAGTAAATATTTTATGAACTATTCAAGTTCAGCTATAATCTCATACAATATATTGTGACTCCCAGGCATCGTGGCACTGACCCAAAATCCCAGCACTGGAGAGATCAAGAAAGGAGAATTGTAAGCCCAAGTTTGGCCTGGCCTCTATAGCAAGACCCTGTCTAAATAAAACAAAGCAGAGCCCAAAACCCCAAATATATATACATGCTTGTTAATATGTATGCATATATAGATACATACATGTATGTATATATGTGTGTATATATATTTACAAATATATATACTTATACCATACCTGAAAGTCACATGTCCATAAAAGACAAGTATATGTCTATAATTTAGACTGTAAATAACCCCGGAAGGTTTGAAGAAGACTAGAATTGTTCAAAATTTTAACTGAATACCTAAGAAATATAAGGTAAACTAAGCTAAATCAAGCTAAGCTATTGTAACACAATTCTATAAGTTAGTATGCTATTTATGTTTCTAACATGTCTATCTGCTAAGTCTTCAGCTCTCAACTCAAGAGATTACTTTTTCTTTTCTTTCTTTTCTTTTGTTATCTTGTTACCCTTCCGTACCCATTTTCCAAGCTCTTCTACTTGGGAGTTTATCTTTTTGCATCAGTGCAAGGACATTTGTGATGATAAAAATCACCGGGTATTTCTTAAGAGAATTTGAATCCTTCAATAATTCTGAGAGGATGGTAGCTATGATTCATTTGTACTTTGTGTAAATATCAATTATAAATTCAAATAATATAATATTCCACCATTAATGATGAAGACTCAATACTTAGAAGCAGCAGTAGATGGTTTTTAAATTGCAAAATATTTATCATGTTTCAAAGATTGAATTCTCATAATAGGTAATAAAAGGATGGCAAACTGCATTGGCATATTTTTATCTATAGGAAGATAAATGTTCGTTTGATGCAAACATTGATTTTTAATTTAGCTTTAGTCACTATGTATACCTGAGTCAAGGAGTCTTGATATTGACCTTAAAAGTAATCAATTCCTATTTCATATTGGCAAACTCATACATCATAGTTATATGACACTCTGTTCTTACTGTTTTCTAATTTCCCACGACATTCTCAGCTCAATACCTCACTATTTACTAAATGAAGAAAACTGTTTATCATGATAACTCATTTGTAGTACACAGCATTGTAAAATCAGGAAACTGATCTGTTAAATTTTATAATCCCTACAAGGCATTTGGAGATAGAATTTGATCAAGTGGACGTATGCTCCTGACATCTTTTCATGTTAGTAATACAGTCTGTAACTGATGATTCAAGCACACTTTTATTTCTGATGGTGAAGCCAACATAAACAAATAGGTAGTACATGATTTTATTCAGAGACATGCCCCTTAAAGCACTATTATAAATGCAAAATACTTGCAACTGAATTATACACGTTAACCGGAGCCAAGAAATTATTTGCTGGAGTGAGGAGTTAGAAGATAATTGTGAGATTTCAGAGTCAGTAGGTACCATTCTCTAAACTTTAGAAGTGTTATGACAGTATTTAAAACATAAAAAGCTGCACCTAGATAAAATTGACTCATCAAAAGAAACACACAGCAAAGACCTGGTGCTCTCCGCCTAAGTCATTGTTACACACTAATTAGTGCTGTGCTCTGATTTGAGGCTTTAAATTTGTTCCTTTGAAGATTTTCTTAAAATTGTATTCAAAGGAAAAGCTTCTCTTTAATAAAACTGTGTAATCCTCCGCTCACTTGGGAAACATCACTTCGCAGCCTAACGCTGGAGAAAACCGGAGCTGACTTCTAACAGAGACGCTAATTACAAGCCTTCCACCATCAGCCAAGGCTGCGTTCTCTCAGATGGAAATAAAATAATAGTGCACAATATTTCTCCTCCATTCCAATAAGCACTTGAAAGATTCAATAATGTTCATTAAATACATAAATGTGAATATTAAAAATAAAGATTTCCCCCCTGTGATTTATTAGGTACTGTCTGAACAGCAGAACTGAAGGAAAGCATCATTACAAGACATCAAAAGGAATTCTTTGAGTTTTAGTTATAATGTAAATTTACCATTATACCTGGAGAAAAATTACTTCATATATAAAATCGTCAGACATAGCTTGGACTCAAAATAGAGACACATTAACCTTCCATAATTCTTACGCTAAGTATGGACAAGGATAATATAAAATAATGAACTGCTTTCAAATGTCGCAAATGAAAATTCTAATAATGGTCTATCAGAAGTGGAAGCTAGACAGAAGAAAAGAGGGTATTTTACATTGTTTCTGTAAGAGACTTTAGTGCCACCATCTGACAAACACCTCATTCGCTACTTTTCTCTGTCACTTTTCTAGCGACATTGACTGGAGTCTTGAGTCCTTTCAAAGCGTACAAAGTTACCATGGCTGAGTTAGAAAGGGAGTTCAAATGATACGTTTGCTTAGACTTTAACTCTGTGCCCTGGGAAATTAACTTACCCTTTTCCAGGACTGTCTTACCGCCTGTGCAGTCTGAGAGTAGAAAAGGTTGATTCTCAAATGTTCACAATCAACACAATTGAAGTCGTAACACAGTTTGGTCTGAAAAGGTGGCAGTTATGGGGGTGGGTGGGTAATTTTGCATAGTGTTAAGTTAGGCTGGAAATGTGTCGTACCTCTCAAGGATTAGTCACAAGAGATATTTCCATGAGAGTGGGGAGAAGAAAAGTGATGCAGTTTTAAAGTCAGTGGGGGACAGGTGCAGGACTGGAGTTTACTCTGTTTCTCCTACTCCAGTCCTGTTCTCAGTGGTTCCTGCTCAGGCTGACCACCCAGAGATGAGAATTCAGAGACCCCGACACAACACGAGCCCACCACACCTGTCGGCTTTGTGGTTCCACTGTAGCAGCTCCCTACAAACTCTGACTTACGTCTACACCAGTGCTGTTTAATAACATTTTCCTTGTTTTTCAGATTCTTTAATGTTTAAATTCCTTCAACAATACTCTCTGACTTAATTTCTGTAAGCTCCTGAAGTCCTACTACCTGTGATGGTCTTGCTCTCCTGGTGGAACTCTAGCTGATGAATGCAGAGAATATGTGTGTTGGAGGAGCTGTGTGTAGAAGCATCATAAATAATGCATGTTAATATTGGAAAAATAAAGAACTGAATTGTTTAATTTTTATAGATAGTAGAAAGACAGAATCCCTACGAATATCTAATCTGAAACTGACTTTAAATCCATGAACTCTGTGTTCTACATTGCTCCACTCTTTGATACTTCATATTTGAATTTCTATACAAATTTATCTGGCCAATATCTTAAGGGAAACTGACAAGGACATAATTTTGACACATATAAGTTAACTATAACTAAAGAAAAACTTTGAAAATAAAAGTTAGAAAACCCAGTTCTGAATGTCTTTATCAGAACTTCCAGGGGATTAATTTGTTGAGAATTTATTTCTCTTGCTTTCTGAACCTCAACTGAAAATTTGTGATTCTGTGCAAAACCATTGTTTGAAGTTTCTTTTGAAGGGCTTTGACTGGTTATTTGAGAGTTTCTTATTCAAACCTTCCCATACTTTAATTCCTTTTCTTTAAAGTGTATTTGAAAAATTCATTTACAGTGAATTGTAATGGGATTCATTCGGTATTTCCCAGGCATTTTGTCAACTATGAAAATTTGGGGACTTATGGAAGCAGTGGGATTGCATGCTGACACACCAGCTTGTGTGTCTGCCTGGACTATGTTTCCATGTCTCCTTTTTAGATGTAAAGTTGCTATTTGCTTTTCATTTGTGACTTGCGGAGAACCTCAAACTCACAAATGAAAATTTCTCAGAGTTAATGTTGGCATAGCAATATGCTGAAATGTTTGAAATGAAGGTGTCACGAGTGCTTATGGTTCATTACCAATCGAGTACAGGTAAGCAGTAGTCAGGAGACTCACTTCAGAGAACAGGATTTTATTGGAACAAATCCCCACAGCGCTCTCCCACGGATCCTAACGTCCCGTCCTCTGCTACCCCAGCCAGCCAGGAACTTACTCGGGCCTTCCCCAAGCCTCGCTCACGTGAGACGTCTTCTTAGCTAATGAGGGGAGGCCAGCCGGCTCCGGGGATCCTTACAGCCGGTCTTCATTGCAGGTCCGGCCTCACGGTCCCCAGCGACACCCGGTCGTCGGGAGAAGCGGTGGTGCTCTACATCACCATGGGCTCTGAGAGCGCGGTCTTGGTGGTGACCTCATAGCTGGTGTTATGGTCCCACCACCTTGGGGTTGGCTCATTTGCATATTGGCCTGTCATTGTCTGGCTTGGTTTCTTAGTCCTAACACACATTAGCTAATGATTCTTATTGCCACAATATTCCATACTGTAACACAATACAATCAATCAATACAACAGCAATCTTATATGTGTTCACCACAGAAGGTCATACCTAGGGGCCTGGATAAATAGAGGAGACAGATAAGTCCAATCAGTACCCTCCCCCAGGAAATGGGGGAAATGAGAGAGGGTGGTTCCCATCCTTTACCATCATAAATGAGAGAAAGGGTACGCAAAAAACTTGAAAGAGTTTTAGACATTCTCAAACTTTATGTGGATTAAACAGAAAATCATTCCAGGAATACAGAAAGTTACACTGGAACTACTTTCTTCCAATAACACTGAAAACTTTTGTGTCCTATCCATTGTGTCAAGTAATCATTTTATTGTCCTTGAATCATGAGCTTACTATGATGCCTAGACTGGGCTCCGACTTGAGAATCTCCTGAGGCCTTCTGAACAGCTGGGATTACAGGCACGTCCCATTGTTCCTGGCTAATAAACTTGTTTTGATTTGATGGGAGATAAAGCAAGCAAGAAAAAAAAAGTTTTTATTAAGTATTTATGATACAAATTTGCCAAATTTTTATAACATACAGCCAAGATGTGGCTAATTATAAAATATTTTATCAAGTTAATTCCTAGTTCAAAATTTTTCCCTAGCCAAGAAGAGAATATTTTATCTATGAATTTTCCAACTCTGATGGGTTATCCAAGGAGTAACCAGCAAAATCAAGGAAAGAGAATGCAAGATAAACAGGGTGAGGGACACTGGGGAAATGAGGAGCCAGAGGTAGGCAGCTTGCTGTGTGGGACTGCTGCTATGCATAGTGAAGTGTGTGGGAACAATCTCTGTGTGGTTAGAATCAGCTTCAACCACAAGTGCTCAGAACACCAGGAGTAAAAATTATTGTTTGTGTACCAGAAACTTAAGTTTTATCAGTCCAGGACCATTCTTCATACCTTGCCCTGTGGTCTCACAAAGTCATGAGTGATATAGCAGAATTCCAGTGTGGCTCTGTGATTCCCACCCTCAGTACACATGCCATACACAGTCCTCAGGTAGGCTGGACTGTGATGTGACTGTAACCTCCCAAATAAGGATAATAATATTTATTAACGAAATTTTGTCAATAAAATTTAGGTATCTAAAATGTTGATTTTGAGTTAGCAAAAGAGAATATAACATTAGTAGGCTGTAATTAATCAGCTGAGATCTTCTAAAGAGATTCCAAATTTACCCCAGATTGGAGCTGTGAAGCATTAGAGTCTGCCCTTGGCTGGGAAGGTAAATTGCCAAGCCTTGGTGAGGGACACAGGCAGGAGACTGCTGGCCAGGCTCTAATAGCTAAGTGCTTTGGTCTGCAACTGCTGGGAGCTGAATTTGGCCTATGATTGCATGAGCCTGACAGAGGACGGTGAGCCCTGCCTGAGCTCACGGCCTCAGTCGACACCCTGACCACAGTCTCATGAAGCTTTGAGCAGAAGTCTACCTAACTCATTTCCAAAGTCCTACCCCCAGAAACTGTGAACAATAAATGGCTTCTATTCCATGATGTAGGTCAACTCCATGAACTTTTACCCTCATTATCTCTTAAGTAAAAAGTAGGATGAAGAAAGAGCTAAAGATGGAAGGTAAGGGAGGGAGAGGAAGGAAGGAGGAGAAGGAAGAGGAGGAGGAGACAGTGCTGCCTTTTCAGAACATATCCTAAATTTCATGCCCGAAATTCTGCTTATATCTCAGTCCCTACAAGATGGTCTCATGAGCGCATTTAGCTGCTGAGTTCTTTGTTCTAGGTAGTTATTGAGAGTTCTGTTACTGATGAAAATGCGAGCATGGAGAGTAGGGGATAACAGAGTTTCTGCCACAAATTTTGAATCATTAAAGTTATTAGGGGAGTAGGCATTGGGATAGATGTGCTCAGTGAGAAGGTTACCAGAAGAGGCGCCCTTCTCTTCCACCAAAGACTTGTGTTCACTGTAGTCTTAAAATAATATGACTTAGAGAAATCGGATATCCTAGGAAATCCTCAATGTCGAATTCTATCTGTGATAATAAATATGACATGAGATGTATAGCTGATTTTCACTTTGAAAGACACATATCTCTGCAACTGCAGTACTTTATTATAACTGTACTCTTGTTCTTATCATTTAAGGCATATATCTTTTTCATGAATTTCAGTAAACTTCGATGGCAACCTGTGGGGCTTATCTTCCTCCACAATCACTTGAGACAATTCCCACAACAAATGGTGGCCTGCTGGTTCTGTTTCTCTAGAGAACCCTAATATACTGTCATTGGCCACTTTTAAAAATTGTCAAATATTAAAAGATTAAATAAATTTGCAATTAGATTTTGAATGCTGCTGTAAGAAATTACCAGAAACTGACGGCTTCAAGGAAAAGACTCGTTTCTCTCACAGTTCTGCTGAAAAATCAAAGATCACGGTGTCGGTGAGGCTGATTCATTCTGTAGGCCCTAAGAGAGAAGATGCTCCTTGTCCCCCTCCCCTGCACAGTGACAGCACAGCCACCTCCATCTCTGTCTCCATTGTCTTATGGCTATCATCCTTCCATGTGTGTATGCATCTAAATCTCTCTCTTTTAAGAACACCCTATTCCAGAATGACATGATTGTAACAGGATTCTATCTGCAAAGATCCTACTTTCAAATATGGTTGCAGTCAGAGGTTTTGGGGGAGACATTACTTTTAGATGGGCACTGTTCACCCAGCATAACATCTTACCAACGAGCACATCAAATGCAGACAAATGACAAAATGTAATGCAGGAGTAAAAGTTGGCAGGAGGATGGCTGGATGGAGAAGTGAGAGAGGCGAGTGTGAAGCACCAAAGAGTGATGGAGGCTGAAGGGATTGAAAGGTGTTTAAATGAATCCTTGAAGAATTATGGGACAATGAAGACCAAATGTGTATCACATTTGGCCTCCTGAATGCGTGGAAAAAGAATGTCCACGCTCTCGGGAGTTGAGTAGTAAGGTAATCTTATGAACATCAACTAAAAACTTTAGCAACTGAAATATTTAAGTGCAGGAAGAGAGAGAGGAGATAAAAATTTGCAGCGGTTTGATAAATGGCGAAAGAACAGGCATTTGTCTAAACCCACTTATTTTCATCATCAGGATTGAAAGCCATTTCAGCTCTTGCAGTTCACAAGAGCTCACTACCCTGAGTTTTTTTCTGGGTATGAGTTTGTTATTTTTATTATACTCCACAATTCTTAGAAAATAATTTGGCTAATTTTTTAAAATAATAGTCGTTATAATGTTCTTGCTTTGCAGAGAAAAGGAAATGTATCCTAAATAGAGGATTTAAGAACCTGCCCAGTTGTATTAAATAGCAAATAAATTAAACAAAGTTTGAGTTTAATTACTTGCTATAAAAATCTCTATGTCAACATTTTTAACCACATCTATACCTCTAAAAGATGTTGTTATCAAATGTAGGTAAGCCATATTTTGACAGAGTTCTATAAAAGCCTGCCAAATATCAATTTATCAGAAATTTGGCAATATGTAATAATTAGAATCATTCACTGGAAGTAACTAAATTTACCAGGAAATTATCAAATATCATCAACATTTTATTGAGAGGAATTTTACTCATAGGATGAAATAGAAAGTTTGGTTTTTATCAGATATTTTACAATGTTTGTAATGAAATGCATCATGGTACTGTAGGAGAGAACTTATAATATTTAAACATTTTATGCATACAACTATCAAGCTCTCTGTTTTTCTTCACTAAATTAGAAAATATTAGATACTTCATCTTTTAACCTCAGAACTACCAGAAATGTTCCCATTGCCATCCACACTCTGTTCATTTTTCACCAAGGTCTTTGATACTTGGTGGTCTGCTACTCATTCAGCCTCCAGGATGAAACAGGGTCCCTAAATAGAGTGACTGTTGAGAGCTCAGATTTCACACTGTAAAACATTCACTCCCTTCCTTTAGATAATATAAGGAAATCCAAATGAAAAACATTTAATGTTTCTTTTTTATATATGGGATCTTCCCTGCCCTCATCATTTCTAACATTTAAAATATCTCCTCTGAGAGACAGTGTGTAGTCTTAGATTGAATCTGTCACTTTATAGTTTCATTACTAATGTGGGTCCACGTTATTTTGTAAATCATATTGTGACTCTTCCTTGAAAGGAAAAGTTACGTGGATTTTTAATGAGATGATATCATACTTGAGAACTGCTACAATTAATTATCTGAAATGTTGAAATGTATTTACTCAGGTATAAAGCATGCACCTGAGACATTGTTTCATTCAGATTTTCCTTATATATGATTCATTCTTGCAACTGTCATGTATGTTGCTCTTTAGTGTTATGTATCCAATACAACGTGCTGTTATCACTTCTGTATATTATAATTATGTTGTTGAGGTGGAAATGTGCATTTGTCTTATATATCAAACATACCTTAGAGTATGTCCTTGGTCCATTTGCATTTATTTTAATTAACGCTGCATATGAAGTTTTTCCTAATATTTTATATCATTTTTATTATTGAGTTTTTAAATTTTTGGTTCTATTAGATACAGTATTTCTATTTATTAGCTTAAAATGGTATTTTTTTTCAATTTTTTCATTTGATTTAACATTAACATTTTATTTTTGGTCAATTGTTCATGTACAAAAGAAATTTGATAGTCATTTTTCTAAATTTGACAGAAACATGAAATTTTACATAGCATTATTAACAAGAGCTTGACACTCAAATATTTTTAATTAAAAAATTAAAGAACCAATGTCAATACATCGTGTTAGAAGAAAAGCTGAGATATTATATTCTATAGGAACAGATATAATAGTATGACCAGAAAAAGATAATCAAGAATTGTTGCCAAGCAAATAAGAAAATAAAACTGCTGGAGTTCAGAAAGCTACACTCAATAAAACTGTAAAGTAAAATATCACATTTTTCAGGTTTTGCACTTAGTGATATTTTTAATTATATGTATTTACTTTAATATCTCATTCGACTTTGTAGTTTTGTGGAAAGAAGGTCCTCAATTTTGAAGAACTCCAACTCCACAGAACATGGATCCATCCCTGATATTCTTGTTGTTTCCGTATTTGAAGGATCCATATTTTGCTTACGCTAATAGGCCTTGTGTAGCAGTTTTTGTTCAAATGATGTATTGCTCTGTCTGTTGGTATTCCTTGTGAAGATGACCCTGCGTGTCCATTTATGGTGATGGTGACATGCAAACTTGCATTACAGTTGGAGTTCCTCAAAACTGCACAGAACCACTGCTGACTGTGCTCTTTTGTTTCTTCAACAGGGCAACATGATAGGGATTCAACCTGTGCTATTAGAGGAAGGATGTGGGGACAGAGCTGTTGACAGCCAGCCTTGGACCTTAAAGGTAAAGTGAGCGGAAGAACCATGCTCAAAACCCCTTCATCCACCTGATCCTCTTCCCTTCCCTCTCCTTCTTGTTCTTTTTTCTCCTCCTCCCTTCCACCTCTTCCTTCTTCTTTCATCTTCTGCTCATTCAGTGTTGCTTTATTTTTAACATTTCCTTTTAAAAGTTTTTAGTATTAGTTTGCTTTGTTTTTGGCAGTACTGGGGTTTGAACTCAGATTCTCATGCTTGCTAGCCAGGCACTCCACCACTAGAGCCACATTCCCAGCCCTTGCTATATTGGTTATTCTTTTAAAAATAAGGTCTTGTTTTATGCCCCAGTTGTCCCAGACTGTGATCCTCCTATTTGTGTTCCCCATAACTGCAGTCACATGCTGCAGAGCCCAGCTACTTGTTTAGATGACATCCTGTGAACTTTTTGCCTAGGTTGGCCTCAAATCACTACCTCCCTAATGTCTGCTTCCTGAGTACCTAGGAATATAGGCATGAGTCACTGTGCCTGGTCTAATTTTATTTCTAACTGAAGAAATAACTTTATATATTTATGGGATGTAGTACAATGTTTCAGATACATGTATGTAACAGTTAATGATTGAATTAGGGAATGGCATATCCATCACCTCAAACATTTATCATTTCTATGTGCTAAGGATATTCAAAATCCTCCTTGTTTGTTTTTTAAGTTTTATTCTTTTTTAATGGTATTGGGTTTGAAATCAGGGTCTCACTCTCGCAATGTAGGTACTGAGCTGGCCTAGAACTGAGATCCTCCCCATTTCTGCCTGGGATCATGTTCATGAATCACTGCATTTGACATGCTTTTTTGTTTGTTTGCTTTTGAGACAGGGTGTCACTATATAGCCCAGGCAGGAAATAGGAGTACAGACTCATAGAATATGTTCTTACCATCAGTGAGACTTGTTTGTTTGTTTGATTGATTTCAATTTGTCAAAATTTCTCTTATGTCTGTTTTTGCTGTTATTATGTACAAGACATTGCTAAGGTAAGAAAGTGTTTGTGTTTAGTAAGATGGAAAATGAACAAGTGAGAGAGTCAAGGAGAAATTAAATTGCCCTAAAATACTTAACCATTTATCTTCCAGTAAATTCAAGAAAAGTCAGATTAAGAGCAGAGTTGTGTCAAAATTTAGATCTATTTTCAAAATTTCATTCTTCTTCAAGTAAAACTTAAACTTAAAAGAAAAAAAAGTCACCCAGTATAGATGTAATAGACATGAAGAATGTGAACTTGGATTCAATGATAATGACAGTTGATAATCATGTGAGTATCAGTAAACTGTTTAATCACTGTGATCCTTTCAATCTTTAAGTGTAAAATATTCATAATTATGTTCATGTGGGGGTTTATAAAATCATAATTGACACTTTAATGCATGGAAATAAGATTGAATAGCTTGAGAAGAGGAAGGCAGGAGATTCCAGGTGTTAGGATAGAATGACATTACATAAAATGATGAGTGGTAAGCCAGGAAAACCACGGAAAAATGTTCCTGTCTGTGCTATTTTTCTCAGAATTTCCAGGGACATTTTCTCAGAATTGAAGAAAGAGAAAGTAAAAATTCTCACCAGTATTTGTGTGGTTGAGATTTGGCCAAAATAATTTCAGTTACATGTAATATGTTTTATATCTTTCCCTTCAGTTTTGATTATAGTGACACCATTAACATTTTTGGACTTGGAACTTGAAGTTTTATATGTGACAGAATTTTTTCTTCAGTCTTTAAGAAAGCCACATTACAACTCTATGGCACATAAATTAGCTATATCAACTGTGAAAATATATTATTCATAGATTTTTAAGTAGTTGATATACACCAAAAAAGCTATCATGGAACTATCAGTTTAAAATGAGTATAATTTGGTATACTGGCTCAATGGATAGAACATTGGTTATTTTTCTGATGTTCTTAAGTTTCCCTGAAGTTTTTCTGATCTAAACAAACTCTTCTCCTTGTTAAAGCTGGAGGACAAAGGGTCACACAGAATGAACTCAATTGGAAAAAAACTAAACTGACTTCAGTTTCAGCTAATATAATGTGGCATGGAGCTGGCATTTAATTCCCATTTGTTTACAAATACCAGACAATATGGAGCTTCTGAAACCTCTGGAGAGACTACTCTTAGAGAAGAGAATAATATTAAAGGGAGAGTAAAAGTCACTTTGATCCTTTTCCATTTCTTTTTTCATACTGTGACATTTGAACTCAAATTCTTAGTGTTGGAAAATAAATTCAAAAGCAAATCATTATTTGACAAATAGGTAACCTGTAGAACTCAGGGACTGTCATTGAGTAAGACTGTATTCATCTGTAATCATTATATGGATATATGGCTGGTATATTGCTCATATTTATTTTAGTAATGAGGCTATCCTTTCCTGAGACAAATGGAAGTGTATATGTGGGACAACAGTTGGAAGAGGGGAAAGATGACCAAAACCCTAAAATGACACTAGCAAACTCTGTTAGGCTGGGCAGAAACAGTTACCCACTGCAAATAAGGAAGAAGCCAGTAATGATGATACCAGTATATTTTGGGTCCTTCTCTGTAGTTCTATGTGGACGTTGAGCAAGCTCGAGCAGTTTCCCGGATAGAATGTTCAGCTTCAAAATTTCCAGATTGGAAAAAGGTTAAATCCTGTGGTGATGGGGTGGCAGGGGGACCATTTCCTAGAGCAGTGAGATAGTTCTGAAATCACTTTGTGACACATCACCACACGACCTTTTGTACTTCAATTTGTCTGTGACAATGTTGGGGAATTTTTTATAACATGCACATTAATAAGCCATAGGATATAATACCAACTTGTAAAGTTAAAATTTAGAAAAAACAGCTTGTCATCTAATTGAGAAAAATAAAACATGTCATGTCACAGAATTTGATTTTTAGCAATGATGCAGATTTATTTTTAGGTATTATTTTAGGAGGCTAGTTTAGTTTAATTTTAGAAAATTTTCTCCTTTGTGACTTTACACAAATCTTACTTTAATCAATAATGATGTTTGTGTCCTGACACTCAAAAACAGTTGTAGTTATTTTGAAACTTCTTTAGAAATTCTTAGGAACCTGAAAAATATTAAAATAATTTTTGATTTTACTTATGTTATCTGGTAAAATACCTCATAAGGAATACTTTTTGATTACCAAAGCTCCCAACGCCTGAAATCTAGACAATGAAAATGTATGAAATCACCAAATTCCATGTACCCCACAAAAGAAGCAATATGTAGAAACCACACACCTTGATTTTGAACTGATGGCAGGTGCTGTTATTCGTCTGGGGACTCTTTTCATTTCACTTTTCACACAATCATTCTTTATATTTGTGCTAAATTTACAATTGAAAGAATTTTCAAATGCAATTTATTTGTCACAATAATAACTGAGATCATCATTATCTCATATACTATAGGAGGAAACTGAGTCAAATCAGGGCTGTGATTTAATCCAGACCCCTTGGGTAGCAAGTACTAGCCGGTGCTCTAAAATGCAGCTCCATCTACTTTTCTGATAGCATGGGTTGGATGCCAAGTCAAAAGAATTGGCCCGTTTCCTTACAACGGTCATCAGACAGGTTGATATTTACAAATAGGGGACCATCCTCCGGAATCCAAAGTCTGGTTGTTGGCCCAGTGCGCTGGGGAGCATCTTTCCAAGAACTCATTGTGTGGTCTTTCAAGCTCCGTTTTATTTCACTACTTGCACTTTGTACAGTGTACGAGGTTGGAGCAATTTGAGTTCACCGTCAGGCACTTAAACTTAATCCTGAAAGCAGGGCATTTTGCAGACAGGTAAGCCTGACACTCTTGCAGGGTTGTCTCTGTGTTGTGGCTGAAACTGTAATGCCCACAAACTCATTGATGCAACTACAGACCACCAGGCTAGCTTACAGCTTCTTTTAGGGGTAGTTTTCCTTTAGGACCCTTGATTTATTTCTATGACAAATGGTCCCTCTATTAGAATCATATTTAGATTTTAAAAAATACCAACTAAATGACTTGTCAGCAGGAAATAGGTCATCATTTCTTTCAATACTTTTTTCTTTATTTCTTTTTTTTTTTTAGTGAGACTGGGGTTTAAACTCAGGGCTTTGTGCTTACAAAGCAGGTATGCTATCTTTTGAGTCACAGCTCTAGGTCGTTTTGCTCTGGTTGTTTTGGAGATTGGGGTCTTGTGAACTATTTGCCTCAAACAGGGATTTGCCCAGTCTCAGCCTCCCAAGTTGCTAGGATTACAGGTGTGAGCCACTGATGCCAGCTCAATAATGTTCGCAATGAAAGTCTCTTAATGCATATCCACATATGTAATTTCTTCCCATATACTAATGCATGCCACAAGGGGAGGGGAGGTGGTGTTAATTTCATCAAATCCTGAAAGATTATGCTATGCAAGACTATTAGCATTTATTGACTTACATTTTGAGAAATGTATGTATTTCCTGCAGTCAACAGAAAAATAAGCTACAGGGACAAGACACCTTGTTTGAGCACTTGCACAGCTATGATTCTACTGCTGCTAATTCAACAGCCTTACACCACTCATTCTTAAAATCCTTTTAAAATTACAAAATCCCTGGCTGTGATAACAAACTGACAACTCATACAAAAATGCTTAATAATTAAATTTCTTACCATATTCTGTTATAAAAATTCAGAGGTGAACAAATTTGACACACATCCTGTATGCGCACCACTTCTACATGTTTCCATTATCATTGCACTGTACATGGTTTATTATACACTTATCCATGCATTCATTCCTTTATTTATCCATTGACCTAACTTATGAGTTTTCTGGTGCATTTCATAGGAAGTTGAGGGAACTTTCTCATTGGGATTCAGGATGTGCATAATTAAATAGACCAGTACTTGCTTGGTTTTCTTTCTCCTTGGATGTAAGTTCCTACAAAATAGAATACATACATTTTAATACATGTTCCCCGATTTGGGCACACACTTACATGGCATAAACCCCAATGATGTGTGGAACGTTATTCTCAGCTCCAGAAACTTGTGTCTTGCCCCTTCCTGCCAACTTTTCTCACACTGGCAAGTAAACATCATCAGGTTATTTTCCTCTATTTATTTCCATAGCATTTTCCAGAAGGTCATTGATCTAATGTTGAGCATGCACAGTGAGCATTTGTGTATAGGCTTCTTTTATCCTGTGGAATATTTTTGAAAATCTTCCCTTTTGTTGTGTGCATGGGCAATGGAACTTATTACTGGATAAAAAATATATCGCTCTGTAAACATACCACTGTTCATTCACACTCTATCCCTGGAATTGTGATTGCTTCCAGTTCTTTGTTCCCAGGGGAAAAAGCTGCTACAAATATTCTTGTGTGACTTTTTCTAGCATGTTATTTCATTTCTCTTAGTAAACACCTAAGATTAGAATTACTGAAACCTAGGGTAGGTATGTTTGTGTAAAACCAAAGTCAAAATGTTTCCCAAGGTAGTTTGGGTATTTTAAAAGTCCTCCAAGAATGGATGCAAGTTCTAGCTGTTTGCCATGTTGGCCAAAGCTTGATTTTGTAGTCTTTCTACTTTCAGTCATCCTGATGGACGTTGTGTGGCTGCTCTTCAGTACTTCAGTTTGCCTTTCTCTGAAGCCAACTAACGTGGCTGATGTTACTCTGATTCGCATATCTATTGGTAACTTGTATATCTCTCCTGATGAAGTGTCTGGTCTAAGCTTTCACCACTCTTTAATATTTCACTGTTTCTCTTTTTCATTATTGAGTTCAGGAGTCTTCATACTATCCTATGATACTTAAATTCTAGTGCCTTGGCAATGATATGTTTTGTGAAGACTTTTAAACAGACTGGGACCTCATTGTTCTCAACGTTTTTCTCCTATGAGCAAGCTTTTAATTTTGATGAACTCTACTTTTTTCTTTTATTTCTGTGACTTGTCTAAGAAATATTTACCAACCTCTTCAGGTCAAGAAAACATCCTCATAAATTTTCCCCTACAAGTATTTTTGTGTTTTACATATAGGCCTCTTTCCATCTCACTTTAGATTTTATATACTAGACATCAGGATATTATTATCATTATTTTCATATACAGTTCCAATTCATCTCTCTGAAGGTGGATGTAGCAGGCTTTACTTGGCCCAAACAGAAGTAGAACTCTCAATATTTTAGAAGCACAAAGTAAACAGATATACAACTATCTGTATTGATAATCTAATTCTCAAGGAAGTATAGTTTTATTTGGAGAAAAATAAAATATACATGGGAAACTTATTCTTAATGAAAACTTTGGTAATCAAACATTTCAGGTATCAAAAGGAAAATAGATATTGTTTAACTATTTAAATGTGACTGAATTAGTCCTTTTCCTTCATGTTTCCTGTGCTTAGAGGATTTTTTTTTAATTTGACAATTTTATACAGAATTACTCAGAACAGGAATTAATAAACTCTGGTCTTGCAGTTAAATCTGACCCAGTAGCTGTATTTGTAAACAAAGTTTAGCCTGAGGACAGATGCACTTATTCGTTTATGTATCTCTATGGGTACATTTTTCTGTATTAGCAGAGCTGAATAGCTGCTTGGAAACTACAGACCTTGCAAAATTCATAAGAAGCCAAAAAATATTTGGTCTTTCTAAAAACTTTGTGTAAAGTAAGTTCTCTGTGCACTTAAGTTCACAGCGTCTTGGATCAGGCTTTCACTGCTTCCTGAGTCTGGCGAGACCAAATTCTCACACACGCAAGTTACATGACACAGGGTTATTCCTTCCCTCTCAGAAGCAGGAGACAACAGAAGCTGAGGATTCAACACAAATCTATCTTCAGGGCTCAGAAATGCATCTATGGAGCAATGGGGCTCTCCTGTACCCATGCCTCATTTACACTATAGGTAAGGGACCCCAAAAAGCACCCATTGGTCACACAGCTTCCTAGGCTGACCCACTGAGGGACATCCTGTTTCTAGGAGGTGCAGGTGTCCAGCCTGGGATATTTCAGAGTATCTTGCTCCTAAAACATTCTATAGAATTTCAGAGAACTAGAATTGAAAACAGAAGTCAGTCAGTCCAAGAACACCAGGAAAAATGCCTTTACTTTATAGGAAAAGTGTGCTACACATAATGTACAACATAGTGAAAACATCCCACGTGTTTCTGTTGGATTTGCTTTGGTTTGTCGTTTGACTGAGAGGTCAGAGCTCATCCAAATTGTTGCATCCTTCTGACTCATGGCATTTAATGCTTTTCTCTCCTTGGAAGACAACTCTTTAAGAATTTATTTGACTTTACGAGCCATTAAATTGTGAGTAGAAGATTGTGGTTATTCTACCAGAATTATTAGCATATTTTGCTGTAATTATTTCTAGTTTTCATAAGATAGGATTGATACCTTCAGCTTCATAGCATGTGTGTGTAAAGGTGTTCAGAATGTATAGCTAGAGAAATTATAACTCAATGTCTTTGTGGTATGGAGTCCATTTATATGAGACAGCAAAGACTTCTGTTTAAATTGTCCTGTATGCATTTATTTTCAGCACGTAACCTTGTTGCCAATATTTCAAAACTGTATGTTTAAAAGTACATCACCTGTAGGTATAAGGAATCCTGCAATGACTTGCTCTTTCTGACAAATGACAAAATCATTGATAAGAATATATCACTCAGACCTAGGTTCTCACGTTTTTCATTAGTCATCAATCAGACAGATGTTCTCAAAACTCCTAGCTATGATTTTATTTTCTTGATAATCCTGTGTCTTTGGGATGAACTGAAGATTTTTTAAGTACAAAGATAATGTAAAGAAGAAGGAAAGGAGAAAATGTATTTTTTATTATCATTATAGTGAAGATTTGGGGTCAACTAGGAAGAAAAAGAAATTTTGAAAATGCATTTGCTCTAGATATCTTGAAGATATTCTAAACTTGGAGAGACAGTCCCTGAAAGCAGGCCTGGTGAGAGCTATGCTGACTGTGGTGAGGGTTGTAGTTTCTCACAGAGGAAACTCACCTTGGCCATTTTCCTTTGGGGCTTTTTATTGTGTCAGTCTATCTTCCTTTTGTCAGGACATGAGGGAATAAGGTGAAAGGCTATCATTCACTTAATATTCTAGTTATTCATGTTTTAGCTTACCTTTGACCTCTCATCTTAAAATACATGTGAATATTAGCGTTTATATGGTCACATTGCTGAATATCTATTTCTTCTGACCAATTTCCTTTCTGAAAAACATTGAATTACCTTTTAGCAGGTCAGCCTAAAAAAAATAAATAAATAACCGAGAATACAAATATCCTTTTAATCTGCCTAGGTCCACCTTTGGTCTTAATCTCTTTGTTCATTTTTTGATACAATATCCAGAACAAAATCTTATTTTCCTCAGAGCAAAGAAACACTTTCTGCAGCTTTCATCTTTAACAACTCAACCAGCTTTGGCTCAAGATTAAACACCTTATTGTGTCTTCAGGCTGCTGCATATTTATTACTCCTGAGGCACTGGGATTTCAAATAGGTGGAATTAGATGACTCTGGGAAACAGTTTTTCAGATCCATATATCTTGAATTTTCCATCTGAAAGGAAAAGAAAGGGCTTCAGATCCCCAAAGAGTAGTCCAAGTGAGATGCACCAAGTTTAGGAAATTGAAGTGCACTCATTGTCATGGCTCAGTTGTGTAGCGCTGCAGTTTTGAATAATAGGAATGGCTCTTTTTGTTTGTTTGTTAGTTTTGTTTTGTTTATTTTTCTTAAAATACAAACATACTCATAAATGGGTGTCTACTCATGTATTTGTGGACATATACTTGACTCATCTATGCTGTTAATGGCTAACCTCCCTCCAAACATGCACACTCCACTCTGTTCTGAGATAAACCCTCGGGTGTTATTACTCTCAATGCCTTTTCTTTTATTCTTCCTCTGCCAAGAATTTTTTGTCATAGGATTTATTTCCTCTTACGGAAAGACTCTGCTGAAATGCCTTCATCAGGAAGCTCGCCTCTGACGGCCCTCCTTCTTGTGTGTTAATAGTCTGCTCACTGCCTACAGACTTCCTTCCCTAGAAAGTTCACCCTGAGAGAACAGGCTACATCTCAGGGGGCGTCAACGTGAGGAACAAAGTTTGTGAGTTGCTCAAATTTCAAACATATCTTGTTTGTTGCATGTTGATCCTCAAATACCCTGACATTGTCTAATCTTATATTTAACTAAATTCATACTTCTAAAAAGTAAACAAATGATAATAATTATTTAAAAAAAACCTTAAAAACCCTTCAATGTGAATTAACTCTCTTTCAAAAAAAGCTTTGAAAGGAATGTCTCAAAAATGAGTCATTGCTGTATGTATGTCTATTGCAACAACTCATGAATCAGGTAATAACTTGTACAACACTACATATCAAATAGTGTACTAATTATGATAATGAGTTCATAGAAATGTTAAATAAAGTCATGGCACGATAAAATGCCAGGGAAGTGGGTACCGTGTATCTAAATGAATAGAGTGAATGAGTAAAATGAATAACCATGTTTTATTGCTAAAATGATGAATTGCCATTATCTGTGAATTTCATGGATATAAATAATAATAACTGATTACTGTTTTGTCTTGTAAGCCAATCAAAAATCCAAGGATAATGGATGTCGGGATAACACTTTACTATGCTCAACTTCCCAAGTCACCACTTTTACTTGTGTTGAGATGCTTTCTCTTTCTCTCAAAGTTATTATTCCTTCACAATGCTAAAATTAAACCGTTTTTAAAAAATGTCCTCTAAGCCAGAACTTCTCAGAGACACTTTTGTTTTAATTGCTGACCATGCTTATTATGGTAACAGTGACTTCTACAATAAAAATGCTTAGCTAATCAGTGGTAAAAATAGAGTGAGAACCATGCTACCTTTCCTGATTTCAGAGGAAATCCTTCTAATTCCACTGCATCTTCCTTTTCGTTTTCACTTGAATCCCACCACACTCAGTGTACGTGTTTCTTAAGCAAACCACATGGCCATTTTACCATGTTCTCAGTGTACCTTTATCTCTGCAACTCCTCCTAATTACGTTTATCTCTTGTGCTGAGAGTGATTTCAACTTCACGTTTTCAGGCTGTTTTCTGGAGATCCTTATACTCTTCATGGATACCTTTCACATTATTTTTTCTTAATCACTGGCTACCACTCCTCTGTTGAATTTTTGTGAGCTGCTATTGACACTGCTCTTTGTGTTTTTGGTAGATTCTTCCATTGGTCTTTTCATCTCTTCCTCTGTGAGTTTGAAATTGAACAAAACAGGATTGGGAAATGAGACTATGGACAAAGTCACCTGGCTATTCCCAACACTTTGGAGTCATGTTGCATCACAAATACTATAATTTTTGACAGCAACTAGAAAAAGATCGCTGGTTTAGTAGTGACTGAAGCAGAATCACTCCGGTAGTGGAGTACAATGTCATATCAATGTGAGTTTGTGTGTGTGTCCAACTTCTGCTATAGTATTACTCATTTGTAATACATGAGTTCAAGTGTGTGTTTTTCTCACCTTTCTTTATTATACATTCACAATACAAAACTGGTTTCCATAACTAGGTTAATTTTTGTATGAGCCTGGTTCTATGCCATATAGTTTTCATTTTATTTTTAATCAGCACACATTAAATTATAACAGTATTTCACTGTGATAATATAACTGTATATATCTGTCAGTGCAACTCAAATGTGCTCAACCCTCCATTATGCTTCCCTTCCCTTCCCTCACCTTCTTTAAGTGTTTGGTGGGTTTCCTCATGCTGTCTTCATTTGTAAATATGCAGCATCCTTCAATCCTCTTCCCCCTCGTGTCCTTTCCTTTCCCACTTCCCATCGTGCTGCTCTCCTTCCCAAAGTCCCCCGTACACATTCAACACCACTATTACTGTTGTTATTACTGTCACCATCATCATCCCTTTAGGTCTAGGTTCCACAAATGATTGAGAACATGCGATGTTTGGCCTTTGAAGCTTGAATGTTCTCACTCATCATGAAGATCTCCAGTTTCATTGTCTTGCAAATGACGTAAATTCATGTAAATTCATTTTTGTTTATGGCTGAGTAATATTCCATGGTGTGTGTGTGTGTGTGTGTGTGTGTGTGTGTGTGTATTTCTTCATCCTTTCTCTGTTGGGCATCTCAGCTATTTCTGCAAGTAGAAAATCCCATTTTTGTGAGTTCTATGGTTTGAACTCAGGACTTTGCACTTGTGAGGTAAGAACTTTACTGCTTGAGCCACACCTCCAGATATGCTATATATTTTCATTTTGACAGTGTATTTTACTTCATTCCATAGGGCATTGCACCATCCACTCAATGCAAAATCCATCTGACACATCTCAGAATGAAAGCTTTAAACTGGATGCTCAGAAGTTGATTTTCCATATGGATATGGTCTTGTTTGCTTGGATGTACTGCATTTCACTAGTATGCATGGCGCAAGAGAACTACTGGTTGGGAACCTTAGCCTTCAAGTCAGTTGTGCCTATTAAGACCTGTCATTTCTAAGTTTAATCCACAATGCTGCAAAAAACAAACAAACAAAAAATCTGCCATTTATCCTCTGTCCTTTGTGAACTTAGCTATTCAGAAAGTGGAGGAAGGAGGATCATGAGTTCAAGGCCAACTCCAGCAAAGTTAACAAGACCCTATCTCAAAAACAAAATAAAAACAAAAGGGTTGGGGAAATAACTCAAGTGTTAGAAGCCTAGCTTGTGTGAGGTACTGGGTTAATCCCCAGTATTGCAAAATAAATAAAAAATAAAAGAAATCCAATGTGGAAAAGATAGTACCTCCTTATTGATGAAGGACATGCTAAATGACTAATATATTTAAATTTTTGCACAGTGAACATTAATAGACGCTAACTTAACATTAGCTATTGTTATTGTAGTTATAACCATTAATTATTATTGTTTTATAGCTCTGAGATTCTGCTGTTACCTGCTGTTTTCCCATTTCCACGAAATGCTCTTCACCCGTTAGCATATGGTATCACTTTGACATCAAAGTCCACGCTATAAAATATGAAAATGAAGTCTTTGAAATCTCTTATGCAGCCACCTGACCATTTCCTAAAACCACCTTATTTCTAAGTTACAGTGTGTCTGTAAGTAACATTGCCTGGATCCCTCATGTTCTTATCTCTGAGCTTTAGAATCTTAAAAGATTTACATTTGCACATCAGAATTTTCAGAGGAGATTCACAAGCCTTTAGTCACAAATTAAAAGAAGATAGAAAGAATGGAAAGAAGAAAGGAAGAAGGGCAAAGAGGGAGGGAGGGAAAAGAAGGAAGAAAATGAAGAGAAGATAGCAAGAGTTATCTAAGGGCTATATGGGTTGTGTGATGATCTCTCCTGTCTTTTTTTTTTTTTGTCATTACTGGGGTTTGAACTCAGAGCCTCATACTTGCTAGGCAGGCGCTCTGCCACCTGAGCAATTATACCAGCTCTGCTTTGTGTTGGGTATTTTTGAGATAGGGTCTCAAGAACTATTTGCCAAGACTGGCTTCGAACTGTGATCTTATTCTCTGCCTTCTGAGTAGCTGGGATTATAGGTGCAAGCATCAACACCCAGAGTGATCTCTTTTCTTATTCATCATAAATATTTTCCAGCTGCTTGGATAGCTTCATGTTTCTTTTATTTTTATTAAAAGAAACATGATTATGAGTCTTTTATCAACAATTGATTCTAAAAGCAGTCTTAGAATGTTTCAACTTTTCATCCATTAGTGAAATTTCAAATTTTATATATTCAAAGAAAAGCTGTTGAATAAATTCAAGTAGCAAAAAAAAAAAAAATGAATGTGCACAACTTGTAAGAACTCTGGGACATGACTGGGAGACTAGATCTAAGAATCCAGGAGTTGCTGAGATATAAACTAAACTCAGAGAAAACCTATTCATGGAAAGTACAGAAGAAAATTTCCCCAAATTTAGAAACAGATATGAACATCAAAATGCAGTAGAAATTTAGAATTCAAGGTAAACATGTCTATAATAAAACCTCCCATGCTCCATTATAGTTAAAAATCTAAGTCTACAGAATAATGAAAGAGTATTAAATCTGCAAGACAGAAGTAACAACATACTTAAAGAGACAAACTTATCAGACTTATTTTAGATCTCTTCACAGAAACCTTATAGCCAGGTAAGCATGGAACAATATATTTCAAGCCCTGAGAGTAAAGAACTGCTAACTGAGGCTACTGTATCCAGCAAAGTTATCCTTTAAAATTGATGGAGAAATAAGAACTTCCAAGACAAACACAAACTAACACAATACATGACAACTAAGTCAGGACTGTAAAAACTACTTAAGAAATCCTTCACATGGATGATGAAGAAAGATAGTCCCAAACACAAGAGTTCAGGAAAGAAGACATTTCACCAGAGGAATAGATCAACAAATGAGTATTAGAAAAGAATAACACATGTTCTACTCAGCAAACCAGCAAACTCCTAAGATGAAAAAGGGAGATAAAAAGAACAAAGAAGATTTAAATCAATGAAGAAAATAAAACATTTATAGGAATTGGAAAATATGTTTCAGTTATAACCCTAAATGTAAATGATCTTAACTTTCCAATTAAAAGACACAGACCAGTTAATTGAATTAAAAATGTGTTCCAATTGTTTATTGTTTGCAAGAAGCACACCTCCTTGGAAAAGAAATACACACAAAACCAAGAGTGAAAGGATACAAAATGATAATACCAAGAAAATGGAAGCTAAAAGCAAATAGCAATGTCTGCATTCATGCCTGACGAAGAACATTTCAAAAAAAAAAATCAAGAAAAGTATTCAGAGTTACACTATATCATTGAATGAATGGACTTAACAGATAATTACAGAATAATCTATCCAACAGCCGAGGAATACCCATTCTTCTCAGCAGCCCATGGAACTTTCTACAAAGTTGATCATATTTGAGGACATAAATCAAGTCTTAAAAATACAAACATTAAAATAAAACAGGGGAACCATTTGTAGGGGAGAGTTGGGTAATGAGAGAGTGGGGAGGAGGATAAGAGGGGTAATGAAGGGTAAGCATGAATGAAGAGCATTGTAGACACATATGGAAATGCTATAGTAAAATCATTTGTATGAGTAATGGATACCAATTGTTAAATTATATGTGAACTCTAAAGAAATTTAACTTCTGAAACTACACAGATCAGCTCTATCAAGGTCAGTACCTTGTTTGGAATGGAGATACCTACATTCAGGTTAAAATCTCAAATCCTAAGTTTCTCTGGAATCTTCTGTGGCTACACAAGACTCTGTCACTTACTGTCTTTAGCTTTTCCTTACTTCCTGAAGACAGTGAATAAGCCTTGCCTCCACTAGACAATACACACCTCCCATGGAGATGTGTCTTCTTAGCCTGTGTAGCAGGGCCAAACCCAGTCTCATAAAACAGGAAACAAGCTGTGTTCAGAGGAGCTTTGTGAACAACTCAGTATATATGGTCAGAATTTGGAAGAGTTTGCATGGCATGAGATTCTGAGTTATGTGACCAAGGGTCAGAACTTATGGTTAAATAAAGGAATTGATTTGGAATCACTATCTGGAGGGAAAGGGTTTAACACCTTGCTACAGCATGAGAGGATGTGTGCTAAAACATAGAAAAATGATGTTTTGGGAGAAGGATGAAGCTTGTTTGTGGAGTGCTTGCTTAGCATGTGCAGGCCCTGGGGTTGATCCCCAGCACAATACACACACAAAAGAAAATTAAATTAAATGTTAAGAAAACATATTCTGCTCAGCATGGTGGCATATGCCTGTAATCTCAGCACTTGGTGACAGATGCAGAACAATTGTGAGTTCAAGATCAGCCTAGGCTAGCTAGAAGGCCCTATCTTGAAAAATAGAGGGGTGGGGAGAGAGAGAGAGAGAGAGACAGAGAAAAGAAGAAGAAAAGAAGAAGAAGAAGAAGAAGAAGAAGAAGAAGAAGAAGAAGAAGAAGAAGAAGAAGAAGAAGAAGAAGAAGAAGAAGGAAGAAGGAAGAAGGAAAAAGGAAGGAAGGAAGAAGAAGAAAGAAGGAAAAAGGAAGGAAGGAAGAAGAAAGAAGGAAAAAGGAAGGAAGGAAGAAGAAGAAAGAAAGAAAGAAAGAAAGAAGAAGAAGAAGAAGAAGAAGAAGAAGAAGAAGAAGAAGAAGAAGAAGAAGAAGAAGAAGAAGAAGAAGAAAAATGATAGTTTAGGGGACACAAAGTGCCAGAATTTTCATAGCAGACAGGTCATTAAAGACTCATGGTTGCATGGCTGTTTAGTGTCCTTGGAAAGGCCAGCAGAGGACTCAATTCCACAGGAGGACACAGAGCATACATCCTTTACCATCTGCAGGTGAGAGGACCACTGAGCATTGGTATGCTCTTAGTTGGATTCACCTTCTACACCAGGGCTGGCAGTAGGAGATGTCTCTATAAAGCTGCCCTTACTCTAAAACTAAAGCCACACAGGTCACACGACAATACATAACTGGCTTTTGTTTTTGTTTTTGTTTTTAACTGAGCTGGGATTTGAACTCAGGGCCTCATGCTTGCTGGGCAGGCAGTCTACCATTGTCTTCCCAACAGCTCTGATAGTGCTTAAGGACTCAAATACAAGGACATCCAGTTTTCATATGCAGGAGTACAATCAGATATAGGCTAGGGAGGCCTGACTTAAAGAGTTACAATGATGGCAAAGAGGCCATGGTGTTTCTAGTATCATAATAGGTTAGCACCCTATATAATTACTATTAATCTAAAATTGAAAATAAAGAAAGAAGAATGAAGGCAGTCTCCCTAAAGAGTCATATTCACCCCCACCATCCTGCCATGTCTCTCTCAGCTCCCACTGGTTTCCCTCCAAAAACATTACCTCCTTTTTGTCATATCATATTATTTCATTAAGTCAAGACTTCACATGAGTGGAAACGTGATATTTGTATTTCTGAACTTGACTTATCTCATTCGACAGAGTGATCTCCATCTATTTTGCTGAAAATGATGCAATTTCATTCTTTGACAATAGCAGAATATTATATATGTATATAAGAAAATAGCAGAAGCACACACACACACACATATCTGTGTGTGTGAAAGTAGCAAAATGAAATCCACTAATGACTATTAAAAAGGTGGAAGAGTGGAAGAGGGGTTAAGCAAGAGTAAAAGGAGATGAATTTGATTAAAATACAATAAATACATGTACGGAAATATCACATTGAGACACCATTGCAGAATTAATTCATGCAAATTTTTTAAGTCATTATTCTTCACTCAGTATCTGGTCTTGAGCAACTTTTCAGACTCTGACATATCAGTTAAACATGAGGTCAGGTTCCCAATGAGAAAACCCTCTCTCTAACACATGGGAAATAAAACTAGTAATTATTTCTCCAGGACCTCTCCAAAGAACGTCTGGTCATATTACTGAATACTTTATGCTGCAAAAGGAGACAATGCAAGCTTTAGAAAAACTGAGATACAGCATCAGACCTGACATTGACACCCTAAGACCTGAAATCTTATTGTGGCTCCTTATTAGAGGGATAGCATATGGAGGCCAGGTAATAAAATACAATCTTTGGACTCATACTAATGATTAATTTGTAAATGTATAATGAGGAATAAAAGATATTTGGCACAAACATGTTCAACTATAGTGAAACATTATCACCTTCAAACAAACACAAGGGAAGATCTTCACGTGTTTTGAGGTCCTAAGAAATGACTGTTAAAATAGAATCTCAAGAGACTATGGAGCCAGACTGGCTCACCGTGAGATGGATTATTTTATAAGGCTGGCCAGGACCAATAGAAATATATTTTATAAGCTGGAATTTCTTGTAATCTTACAGAATCAAATATGGGCAGGGTGTTATAAGTTTTTTTTTTTTTTCATATAGTTGCTGCATCAGCTTTCAATTTTGGGTGTAAGTTCAGTTATTTGAAGCCAGTCATTCCCTATTATCTTCAGTCTAATTAAAATTTCCATTCTGTGTGGTTCCTTTCTCCTCTCCTTGACTCAAAATCTAACAATCTACAACTGGTAATAATGATAAAATCTGATCTACAACCAGTGTTTGAAAGCCTACGTTATACCTATGGACCTTAATAAAGGCAGAGTCTCACAGGGTCTCTCTTTCTTTCTCTTTCTGTTCACTGGGTAAGGGAAACAATGCTTTCTGACATTCTGGGAGAACACCCAGCATCCCTTGTATCTCTGTAATGTGTAAATAATATATTTATTCTGTTTCATGTATTTTGTTTTCACCTCTTCATTGTGCCTCACCTGACTGTCAAACCTCACTGTAGCTCCATTGCCTCCCTTCTGTCAGGAGCCTGTGGCTCTTTAGATTATGACCAATCAATGAACTCAAGATGCAATGAGGAATCATAACAATAGAGATCCCCACACAGGACCAGGAAACATAAGTAAGCTACATAAATAGCTGGCCCCAAACCCATGTCAGAGGTTTGTCTTCAGCTGACACTATGCCTGTGAGGCAGGTGTTTTGATGCAATGATAGTGGGAGAAAATGCTAGAGATTGGTTCACAGGTGGGTTACCAGGACATGGATGGTGAGTACACTGCAGCCCTACTCAGGAGCGGTCATGAAAGACAGAGATGGGGAAAAATTCTCCAGGTGGGCACAGGTTTAGGTGGCATCTCAAGCCAGAAGATTCTGGACTGGCAGAGGTAGTTTGACATGTGCTGGGTTCTGCTGTACATATTAAATCAGTGAACTTTAAATGGCATGAAAAGCCCAATCTGTAGAATCTATTGCTGCCTTTGCATCAAGCGATGTAAACACAAGGAATCTTGCTTCCCAGTGACCCGCTTAGAAAATCCAGCTTTCATATTCCCTCAGCTCCCAAGGGAGAAAATGCTTTTACTGAGAGAAATACCAAGAGTTCCATTGAAATGCAGACTGTAGTGTTTCTGGTGTTTCATCCCAAGGATCTAAGTGAGAGGACATTTACTCTTATAGCTGAGAGAAATGAGTTTTCTATGTTAGGAGGAACTGGGACTCCTGTTATAGAGTAGGACATGGACAAAATATGCTTGGCACAGGGGTAAAGAATTTGTCCTGTGCTTGGTACTCCCTTTCCTTATTTTGGTATTTCCTTATTTCCCAGCCACAGTCTGGGAAGTGTGTGATGGATGTCAGCTCCAGACCCCTTAGAGACTGGGGTATGTGTTCTGACAACAGAAAGCCACCAAATACATGCTGGGGTAAGAGGAATGAGGCAAGGGCAGAGGAGGATAGTGATGGTGAGTTGCATATTGGAAACCAGTTACATAACAGAAGCATTCACTCATCCCACAAACCTAAATGTTCCCCTGAAAAATGGTCACACCCAAATCCTGGAGAAACTACTGTCTGATTGACTCAACATATTATACACACTGAGGAGATGAGAGCATCAAACAGTGGACGTTATGGTGAGTTGGTATGCAATCCCAAATACCCCTAGGGAATGAAGGTCCAAGAATAATGCATCAGGGGACTGAGCTCTCAGCCTCCACTGAGGACAACCTCATTGCTGAAGTTACACTCCCTCCCTGGTGCTGCCACTTATAATTACTGACTGACGTGAGAGTAGAGAGTCCCAGCTTCTCTGAAAGAACACTGCTGCCTGAGAACACAGTGCTGGCTGAGGCTTTCTTTGCAAGTGCTAAACAGCTCAGCTTCCGCCTCTGCCCCATCCTACTTCCTTTTCCCAGGGATGGAGCCCAAAAGAAATCCCTGATAAAAATTCCTGCACATAAAATGTATCCCAAAATGCTTCTGAGAGAATCCAGTGTACCTGCCATTCAACCCATCATCTACTCATGGATGCCTTAAAATCCATCTTCCAATAAAGTTTTTCACAAGCCATAAATTGAAGGATGTAAAAATGTGACTTTCTTCATCTTCCTGCAACTGCCCTTAGTGCATTTTGTTGGAAGGAGGTGGCATGAACCAAAATATCAAAGCACAAAGCTTAATGTAGTCATTTCCATTTAGAAGTCACTGACATTTTTACTAGATTTTCTCCTCCCCTCACTCTTGATATGTTGAATTGATCCTAACTTCCCAGGTTAACAAGAATGGTGCTTTGGGTATTTCTTGAACCCTTCTGGGCGAGTAACTCTTAGTATCATCCTGTTCCCTACAGTGACTTTTGGTTGTATAATACCTGCATATCTGTTGACATTCATCCATTAACTAGAGGTTAGGGATGTGAGGGGTAGGGGTGGGCTGTGTCACCGAAGTCATTGACAACTTTACCTGGCCTCTAGCTCACAGGACTCACTTCAGTATCTTAGGATGTTGTTGCTTTACTACAATCACGAGACCCCTTTGGGCTGCCAGTTTTCTCCTCTAGGGATCATGCTAATTCTTTTCAGGAGCAAGGACCATTTCCATTCTTCTTCTATGTCTTGTACAGGCCCCAGGTCTCAGGCTGGCATGGTGTCCTCCCTGGCACTGATTTCAGATGTACCCTCTCTACTCTCCTTCCATCACCCAGTTCAGGTATCCCTATGTACCAGGTATACCTATGATCACAAGCTAGTCTCCCAGAGCTCCATTCAAAGGGTCGCATTAGTGATGGATATTCAAGGATCCCTAGACTCTGAAGTTTAGGACCATTTAGTTCAGTTGCAGAAGGCACAGGACCTGCTAGGCACAGCTGTAATTCCAGCACTCAGAAGGCTAAGGCAAGAGGATGACAGGTTCAAGGCCAACATGGGCTACACAGATTGCACATAACAGTATCACAAGTGTCTGTTTATTGTCCTGAGTACACAGAAGCTTTATAGAGTTTAGAATGTGAGAATTAGTTCACATTGTCAAGCGTTGTCTCAAATGTATAGTTTATGGCATAAACATCACTTTGGGATTCAAACCCAAATTATGTTTTCTCATAACTTATCATTTCTGTAGAGGGCTTTGAAACATCCTATGTAAAAGTTCAAATTCTTGGCACACAATGCTCCTCTTGAAGGCAATCTGTGCCTTAGCTGCCCCTTGTCCCTCAGGAGACAGCAGGACAAACATGCCAGTGTCTGGCCTTCTCAGTAGATAGTCTCCCCACTGTCCTCACGCTGCTATGAGCAGGAGGATGGCGACTCTGCAGTTATTGGTCTCTGTTGTCTCTAGTTTCCACTTCTGCAGCAGCAGAGGTGCAGGGAAAAGAATTTCCCTAGAATTCTCCCTACAAGGTAAACTGAGGCTGGCTGAGACTAAAGCCACTCTTCTCTCAAGGCCACAAATTCCCCACTAGTCTTCTCTTCCAATTTTTATGAAGAAATTTCTATGTACTTTCTTAGTGCTTGAATTTCTGTCCTAACTGAGCTAAACTCAGGTCCTTGTACCCCGCTGGAAATATTCTCATACCTACTACTCTTCTGTAAAAAATTAGATCTTAACACAAGTACACTCTAAATAATTATTTGTGTATGGTCACAAGGTTCCATGTTATTCATACTGTTTTATATTTATGTGACAGTGTTATAGTGTTGTATCCCATGTATGCTGACAGATACGGAGTGTAGTTGCTGTCTATCATGCCTTGCTTTCTGTTCTAAACCTTCTCTAATTTTCATTCCTCTCCCCTCAGGACATCCTCATCCTTTTTCTTTCTCAGAGGATGGCTGCAGCATTTTGGGAGCAGCCATCGTAGTATTGCGGGTGACACCCATCCCAGCCTAAGATCACTCTGTAGACAGCCCTTCCCAGTGAGGGCAACTGAGGCTGCAGCAGGAACTTACAATTATTGCTCACAGCACTGGGTTCCCTAGGATCCTGTTCAGCACCTTCATTGATCCACATATAACAGGTCTTCACTTTGCACCCCATCCCAATGCAGCAGCTTTCTCTTCTCCCTTTGGTGCTGTCACATAAGATACAGGACAAAGGTAGAAAGAAGAAAAATACAGGAGACAAACTAATTCAGGTTATAATACATATATACATGGAAATCTCACAGGGAAACTTCTTGAATAGTTATCTTAAACAAACAAAAATGTCATTTTTTTTTACACAACAGAGGGCAGAACAGGTCTTGTCTAGGAGTTGGAAGAATGCAGGGAGATGGTGTAAGAGACTGAAGGGTGCAAATAATGTGTACACTGTGTACACATGTACGTAAGTGGAAAAATGAGACCTGTTGAAACTATTTCAGGAATGTGGGGAGGAGGTCTAAAGAAGAATGATGGAGGGAGTGAACTATAATATATTGTAAGAACTTTCATAAATGTCACCATGAACCCCCAGCACAACAATAATAATAAACAGAAGTCACAAGGACTGTTGTTCTCTCCTGTACTTATTGGAACATCAAATTATCTCTGGCTTTTTTAGACCAGCTCTTGCTTTCTCATCTTCTTCCAACAGCCAAGCATGCTTCATCCTTAATTTGTTCTTTCTCAATCCCACTTGGGTTCCTGTTGTTTTCTCTGGGACTTGATACAGGAGAACAACCGCCTCCATTTGCACAAATCTGCCAAATCGTCATTGATTCTGGGAAACATTGTATTTCTCTATGAGCAGTGGTGAGGAAGTATTTTTGCTCAGACATCTTAAAATTTTTCCAGTTCTTAAAGATGGCACATTTCCATACTGGTTTTGCGTTTTCAAAGGGGTCTCTGACTGCTTCCTCCTTGAAATCCTGGAGTGGGAAAAATCAACAACCTCTCCTTTGCTCTGGGACCCAACCTCTTCCAAACATCTGTGAGACCCTTTCAGAGCTGAGGAACACTTGAAGTGTGAATTCTGGAAACACTGTTTCCTCTGCACTGTCAGCCTCTCTAGTGGTAAATCAAATCCTTAGGAGTCTTTTCTTAGCACTTTGCCATCAGAAATCACATCACGTCATCGATCCTGTGTAAAATATCTGAGTGGCTTAGGCTCTGAGGAAACAAAACACATGTACAATATAGATATGTTTAGCTATTGGAAAGGGATTCTTACAGTGAGCTGCATTTGAGCTGTGTCATTAACAAGAAGGGATGGTTGACACATATTCTAATGTTATTTCTTAGGATAATGCAAATAATGATACCATTGTCCAGAAACAGCTCAGGAGCCATGCCATACAACTTGTCATTCTACAAACTTGTAGCCATAGAGAACTTCGTCAGTCCAGTCCAGACATTTCCATTACATCGTGTGAACCCAATTTCTCTGAAGAAGTTATGTCGTTGATGAGATCTTGAAGGCTGACTGACTGACTGGAGTTTTGCCATTGTGAAGAGAGGGAAGGTTGCAGATTGAGAGTCAAAGCAGCCTTGGGGTCTCTTCAGTCCCCTCACACTCTCTGTATCTCATCTGGCATCCTTGTGAGTACTAGGTAAAGCTTTAGGAAAGTACTGGTAAGTTTAGCAGATCACCAGCTTTAAACTCTGACACTGAGGATGCTCACTTTCAGATAGGACAACATCTGAAACTTGTAGAAAAGATTCCCTGCTCTGCTGTAACCCGCCAGCCTGATTTCCCCAACAATGTACTCTTCTGTTCTGTGGTGATAAAGGTTCATGCCACCTCTTCCACAGTGGATCGTGTCATTCAGAGTAACCAATTCCACATTCCCAACACAGGGTCACTCATATTTGGCTCCGGATAAGCTACCTTTTGTTCCCTTTAAAGGAACAGCTGTGGTTTAAGCTGGGTGCAGTGGCTCAGGCCTGTAATCCAAGCTACTCAGGAGGCAGAGAGCAACAAGATCACAGCTAGAATCCAGCCCAGGAAAAGTTAGCGAGAACTCCATCTCCACAAACAATCCAAATGTGTTATAAACCTATAATCCCAGCTATGCAGGAGGCCATAAGGAGGAGGATCTCTATCTGAGTCTGGCCCCAGAAAGAAACAGGAAAAACTACCTGAAAAATAATTAAGTCATAAAAGACCTAGAGGTTTGGGTCAAGTGGTAGAGTGTCTGCCAAACAAGCCCAAGGCCCTGAGTTCAAACCCTCAACCACCAAAAAAACCCCGTAAATATTATGTTGACAGTATTTACTAAACGTGTTACACTCCATGCTCAGGATACTTTGTAGGATGAAGAGAAATATAGAACATATCCTGTGATTTCAAAATGCATGGTTGTACTGATGAAACAATGCAAGCTTTCATTACACAACTGAGGTCTAAAGTTCACAATGCAAAAATACAGAGCTCAGGATGCAGCAATAAAATGTAGGGCTTTAAAAGGCAGATTGATCGCTAGAGGTCAGAAGAGACAAAACAAATCAAGTGCTTTATCCAGGAGAGGACTTGAACTTGTTTCTTAAGCACTGAAAAATATTTGGTACAAAGGAAGAGGAGGATATTGTTCCTGGGTCATACCTACATAATTGTGGTAGACACATGTAAAAATGTCACCTGCAGATGCAGATATGCAAATCCAGGGAAGTTATTTCACCTCGTTGACCCCATTACCCTGCTTTGCATTAAAATTCCAGGTATTGCTTTCTAAAAAAACAAATCAGGATATATTAGAAGAGTAAACGTCATTACGATTGATTGAATCCTATTTCTGTCTCCGACAGCCAGAAGAGAGTACATTATTTATTGATCCCTTACCCACACTCTTCTACTTCACTACTACTAAATAAATTTTGATTTATAAAAAATGACCCTCGGAGTCAAATGTCATCCCATGCTCAATACAGTGCTAGTTCCTGTGACTCAAATGATCTCTTTCTTATCCAAGAAATGTAAAGCACATGTTGCTTATTATGGGATTTCAATAAAATATTAATGTACTAATAATTTACCCACTTACAGGATATGAGGTCAAGAGGTCAGGAAGAAGTGGAGTCTATTCAGAGCTCCATCAAGGAAACTGAAAACGCAGGGCTCTGGGTGGATGGAGGAAGGAATGCCTGCTGTTACCCTGTGTAGGGTTTGGCTGTCCTCAGGTTTGTGCCCTATTGCAGTTCTAGAAGGGGCTCTGTGGGAGCTGGAAGCAACATTTGTAACATTTTGTCGTGATCGCCTTAAATTACTTGAATGTAATTATGTTTTTATGTATATTATAGTATTATTTCTTTAATTTATTCAGTACTTTGTGTGTTCTGGAGTGTAGCACAGTGAGTTTAAAGTCTGCTTTCGATAGCAATTGCTACTTAACTGATTTGCCCTTTGTTAGGTGGGAAAAATCTTTAATTAGAGTGAGACAGAATTCCTTCATCCAAATATCTATGCATAATATTAGCTGAAAGTTAAAATTCATGTAAAAACTGCAAAAGGATTTATTGAAAATGACTGGGTTTGCTATTTGCAATGAGAAAGCCACTCACATCTAACATATTTTTAAAAATGAAGCAGGTGAGTTCTGCAATCATATTCCTGTGTTTCTCCTCACTGTTCTAGAGCACCTGCCCAAATAATTTACTTACTTACTATCTGCTTTTCTTTGTACCATTTCAAGGTCTTGGGCTCTTTCCATGAAGATTCAGGTCAAGTTTGATGCACGGATGACACGCAGGAATTTCAGGTGCTCAGGGTTCTTGAGCCTGCTCTGAGAATGAAAGCACAGACAGACTCTAACAGAAGAAGTTGGAAAGATTTTATTTATAGAGAATTTAGTTGGAGAAAATCGAAGAGAAAGACTGCATATTGGGGAAAGCAGGGGGACCCTGAAACCAGTTATGGGGTGGGAGTGGGGTTTTATAGCCTTTTTGCATTGTCTGATTGTGGAGATGCCTTTCAGATGCAAACAGGCATTTCCTATGGAAGAGAAGTGTCTCCTTGACCTCGTGTGGTCTGTCCTTCAAGTCCTTCCTCTCAGTGACCTCCCTAACTGCTGTTAGGAATAGGGAGGAGGAGTCTGTTCAGTAACTGCTTCCTACTGACAGGGGGCGAGGAAGGGGCCTGCAGCGTCAGGGCTGACCAGGAGAGGGGTTGTCAAGGGGACCACGGTAGTAGGTCATTTTCATCTCTGCCAGAGGCATCTGTAGTTTGATGGATTCTAGGCAAGAAGAAACAAACTTGACAAGTAAATTTAAAATACAAGGCCCAAACACAAGCAAGAGAATAATGGCAACTATAGGCCCCAGAAAGGGAAGGAACCAAGTCCTGGAGGGAAGCCAGGATTTTATTTGTTTCCATACCTGAGTAGAAACCTGAGTTTCAAGAGATTGCTCCCAGAGCCATTTAGCCTGTTGGAGAATGTAACCTGCACATTCCTCTACAATGCCTGAAGTGTTTATATGTGTGCAACAGGAGGTATTGGCAATAGCACATACCCCTCCTTGTTTAGCCAAAAGAAAATCTAGGGCCAGGCGGTGGTCCATGACCATATGGGCAAGGGACGATAAAGACCTTTGCATGTCCTTAATGGCAAGGCCTACCTGGTTTGAGGTGTCCTCTACTCAATCATGCAGTTACATGATTGGCAATTACCCCATAGCTGATTCCAGCAAGGGCTGCAACTTATGCTGTCATCCCTAAAACTATTAAAGTAACCTCTCTTATTTCTCTGGGAAGCTGCTCCTATTGTAGTTAGCATTTTCCTTTCCTTCCAAATGGCTGCATGAGCATGCAGGATCAGGAAGGCATACTTAGAATCTGTATAGATGTTTATTCTCTGTTCTTTTGACAGTTTTAGGGCTTCTGTTAGGGCCACTAATTCTGCCAATTGAGCACTTGTATTAGGAGGAAGAGGACCTGATTTGAGGGTGCCAAATTCTGTCACAACTGCAAACCCTGCATGTCTGACACCATTCTTGACAAAGGAACTGACTGCTATCAGTGTATAATTCTAGATCTAGGTTTTTTAAGGGCCGATCAGTTAAATCAGGTCAGGCAGCAAAACTTTCCATAAGTACCTCCTCACACAAGTGCTCAGGATTTCCCTCTGCTTCTGGTAGAAGGGATGCAGGATTTAGGCTCTGACAGGTCCTTAAAGTTATTTCTGTCCCTCCCAGAAGCTGGGCCTGGTATTTAAGTAGATGGCTGTCAGGTAGCCAAAGTTCTCCTTTTGAGTTTAAAATTCCCCCTAGGTCGTGTGGGGTGTAAACCATTAAGGGGAGGTTTAGGATAAGTTTCTGAGCTTCAGGTACTAGAAGGCTTACTGCGGCCATTGCTCTGAGGCATCCTGGCCATCCCCTGGCTACCGGATCTAACTCTTTGCTTAAGTAACCTACTGGCTGGGGAGTGATGCCCTGGAGCTGAGTCACCACGCCCAAGGCCAGTCCTCCCTTTTCATAGACAAATAATTGAAACTTGTCTTGTATTGGGAGACCCAGGGTGGGAGTTGTCATAAGGGCCTTCTTTAATCTGTGGAATGTATTTTTTGACTTGTCATCCCACTCAATAAAGGGCCAGGTATCCTTTTGTTCTTCCTTAAGGATTTGATATAAGGGCCTGGCTAGGTCTGCATATCCCAGGATCCAAATTCTACAGTATCCAGTGACACCCAAAAAGGCCCTCAATTGCTTTAGAGTTTTAGGTAGAGGAAATGTCAGGATTGGACGGATTCTGTCTTCTCCTAGAGACCTCATTTCTTTCTCCAGGACGAGACATAAATATGTAACCCCAGACTGACACAATTGGGCTTTTCTTTAGAGATTTTATAACCTCTATCTGCTAAGAAGTTTAGTGAGGACTCAGTGGCTCGTGAAATGACAGGCTCATTTGGTCACAGAGCAGGAGGTCATCTACATATTGTAGCAGAGTAGTTTGTGGATATTGCCATTCTGCCAAGTCTTGGGTTAGAGCTAACCCAAAGAGGTGGGGGCTATCTCTGAATCCCTGGGGGAGGACAGTCCAAGTGACCTGTCCAGACTTTCTTGTGGGGTTCTCAAAGGTAAAGATAGCTTGACTTTTATGGTATAAGGGAATGCAAAAGTAGGCATTTTTTAAATGCAGGACAGAGTAGTAAGCAGTACCTGGAAGTATTTGGGCTAAAAGTGTATAGGGATTTGGAACTACAGAGTGGAGAAGCACTACTGCCTCGTTGATCAGGTGGAGATCCTGGACTAGCCTCCATTTGTTAGGTACCTTCCTGACATCAAGGATAGGAGTATTATATGGGCTGGAGCATTCTATTAGTAGTCCCTGTCTCTTTAAGTCTTTGATTATGGGAATTAGCCCTCCTTAACTTCTGGCTTTGAAGGATATTGTTTTTGATGGGGAAACCAGGAGGGGTCCTTGAGATGAATTAGGACTGGGGCAGCTGTTCGTGTCCATCCCACAGTGTGTCCATCCGTCCACACCATGGGGTCTACTTGTTTGTCTATTAGGGGCAAGCGAAAGTACTCTCCTGGGGGTAAAAGGAGCTGTACCCCAATTTGGATAGAAGGTCTCACCCTAACAGAGGAGTAGGAGTTTCTGGGACAATTAAAAAGGAGTGACAGAAATGGAAATCTTGCCAGGAGCAGGCTAAATGCTGAGTGAAATAACGTTCTAGAGGCTGGCCTGATATGCCTAGAGCAGTAATTTTCTTGGAGGACCTGGCCGGGAGAGAAAGGAATAGCTGAGATGCTGGCTCCAGTATTGATAAGGAGGCTGACCTTGTGCTTAACCCAGGGCTCCTCTGCTTTTATGGTGGTTACAGAGCCTGGATGAGAGGCCCCAGGACCCATCATTGGGTGGGAGGCTTTGACCTTGGATCCCCTGGGAACCGGGGACAGTGTGCCTTCCAATGTTTTCCCCGACAAATGGGGCAGGGTCCCAGCGGTAGCTTTCTCCAGGGGCACTCCCTCCTAAAATGGCCTGCCTGTCCACATTGAAAGCATGTCCTTGGTTTGGGCTTTGCCCCAGGGGAGCCTCTCTGAGTGCTGCAATCAAGAGACACCTGCTGTCTACCCTTTCTGTTTTCCTTTTCCAGGTCCTTCCTTTCTTTTTCTAAGTCCCTGTTATAGTATACAGATGTGGCTACACGGACCAGTTGGTCCAGATCTCTGCTCCCTTCAGCCACCAGTTTCTGAAGCTTTTTACAGATATCTGGTGCTGACTGTGTTAGGAATTTATCTTTTAGGACGATTTCCTCTAGCTGTGACTCTGGTGTAATGTTGGTATGCTGTTGTAAAGCATCCTTAAGTCTCTGTAGGAAAGCTACTGGGGTTTCTAAGGGTCCTTGCTGCACAGCTGTGACATGGGAGTAATTAAGAAGTTTTACCTTGGCTCTCCTTAGACCCTCAAGAATGCAGTGGATGAAATGGTTACAACTCCATTCATCTTTGTCATTTTCAGGGTCCCACTTAGGGTGTCATACCTAGGTACTGCCAGATCTTCTGTTGGAACTGGGAATTGAGGCTCCCTCCTAGGTATCCAGTGTCTTTTTCTTTCTTCTATCTCCACCTCCTGTGAGGGCCCAGCCTGAGACATGCTTGTAGGGCCACTTTTATCTAAGTGATAATTGTCTCCAGCTTTGATTGCCTGATCTAGAACCCGCTGTTTCTCCAGAGAAGTGAGGGTCTGAGATAGCAATAGCAGTACATCTTTCCAGCTCAGTTCAAAGTTTTGGCTGACTTCTCTAAATGCCTGGATGTACTGATCTGTGTTTTCTGTGTAATTTCCTAAGTCCTTTTTTATTTCTTTAAGTTCACTCACTCTAAAAGGAATGTGAGCCCTATTCCCTCCAGGAATTAACTGGAGGGGATAGAGTCCTGTGGGACAATGTCTGGTGTGTGAGGTAGCTGGGTAAGGGGGAAGAGGGGGAGCTGATGGAGCATTAGATGGGTTTTTTGGTTCAAGGGAGTTTGGGGGCTTTTTGCAAAAGATTACCATGGTCTGGGTATCTAGCCTGCATTTTTTTAGCCATTCTGGGTGGTCTCTTAGGAAAAAGAGCAGTTGAATGTATGGAACTTTGGTCCACTTTCCCTCCTTTTTACAGAACATATCTAATTAAAGAATGGTATTACAATTAATGCTCCCTCCTTCTGGCCATCTTTCCTCATCTCCCAGAGGATACTGTGGCCAAGGCTGGGTACAATAAAACTTGAGTCACTTTTGCTGAAAGCTTTCTGGATCAAGATCTTTCCAATGTTATAATAAGCAGGCAAGAGGGGATCCTTCCTGGATCCTTGAGGCTTGATTCCCCATGTAAAAAGGGAAACAAGGGGAAAATGGTCACCTTAACAGAGGTTTCTCCTTTTATCTAGGTGTCCCCAGATGGGGAGAAACTCTAGTGGGAGAGGGTGTCCTGCTCTCCCTTGCTCCTTCCATTGCCACTCGTGGGTAGTCATGGAGGATTTACAGATAGATATCTCAGTTGCACCACTCCCCGAGATGATCTTTGACCAATCTCTCATCTATTTTGACTTGCCTGTTTGCCCTGTGACCCAGGTAGGCTTGTTCTCCTCTACCAGCTGAATGCTTGTAATTAAGAAAATAACTCTATCAAAGTAACCAAGAGGGCTTGCATGGCCAGAAGGAGGACGCCTGTAGAGGCATGGATGGGGACTCCTGATGTAGACTTTTGTCCCCCTACACATTCTATGAGGCATATGTGCTTTTTATGAAAAGAGGGAGTGAGAGCATCTGAGGGCTTTTGCTCTGGTAAGGGCAAAAAAACGGAGACCTGAGGTTTTTGCCTTTTAACTGTTTTCTTTTTTTTTTTTTCTTTCCCTGAGGGTAGGCTGTGGAACCTGTTTAACCAGTTAACTTGATGCTTGACAAAGACAGTTAAGGGTAAGTTGGAGATTATCACTTTCTGGTGCTTGTAGGGATTTTTCCCAAACTCCCTGAAGAAAGAAGCTCACTGCTATTTAGAGCAAAGTGGGGAGGGGGACACTCATCCTGAACTGCCTGGGAAAGGGGAAGGAGAGGCTGAGGGTTGGGGAAAAGAGAGTTTCCAGGCTCAATGCATGAGGGATTATTGATCATCCCTGCTGTCCAGGTCGATCCTGCCCAAAGGCAGTACTGGAGCACTGGAAGCAAGAGGTGACCTCCACTCTCGGATCATGGAAACCATGAAAGAAGCATAAGAGATCTGGTTGTCTGTTTGCTGTGGACATGGCTGGAGGAGTCTGAGACTTAGTCACCTTTGGAGCCTCAGGGTGCGTCAGGAAGTTGCGTCTCCAGCCTTTGGGTGACACCAGGGAGTGCCCTGGCCAGAACACCTTTTTTGTCTTAAAGACAAACTTTCCTTTCCACTGGCTGTTTTCGGGCCTCCTCTTAAGCTGGTCAGATCTTGAAAGAGAGAGTTAGACTTTAAGGAGAGGAAAAAAGAAAAAGCTTTGGTGCACTGGAGTTGGGTTCCACCCACATAGCATTGGCAGTGTGGTAAAATCCCCCACCTGGCATCTGAGTGTCCTCAGACTGCTGGCTGTACAACTGTAGTGGGCGCAGAGGTTTTCCTCAGTTTCCCAAGGGAGAAACCCTCCTTAACAAAACAGAGAGAGAGAGAGAGAGAGAGAGAAGGTCGACCTGAGAGTTCCACCATCGGTAGGCCATGGTGGAGGGTCTGTCCTGGAAAACAGACTCCACCGGAGTGCCGGACGCTCACGGTCACATTCCTAGGCAGTCTTTCCCAGTTTGGCACAACCTATACTGACCTCAGGTGATGGCTGGTCCCTTCGTGTGTCACCAAATATGATGCACAGATGACATGCACAGGGATTTCAGGTGCTTAGAGTTCTTGAGCCTGCTCTGAGAATGAAAGCACAGACAGACTCTAACAGAGGTCTGAATGATTTTATTTGTAGAGAATTTAGTTGGAGAAAAGAGAAGAGAAAGACTGCATATTGGGGAATGCAGGGGGACCTGGAATCCAGTGATCCTGTGGGTCGGGGTGGGGAGTGCATTGCCTGATGGTGGAGATGCCTTTCAGATGCAAACAGGCATTTCCTAGGGAGGAGAAATGTCTCCTTGACCTCACGCAGTCTGTCCTTCAAGTTCATGTGCTTTGCTTTTAGGACTGATAACTGCCGCAAGGGTCTTAGACATTGCTTATGCACTGGGTCAAAGCACAGTCTATAAAATACTCCATCTCAATCAATTGCCTTCTGCCCATGATTTTCCTTTTTCTTCGATACATGCTGCACAGTTCTGGCTTCCTGTTGGACTAGGTAATGGTGAGGCTGTGTCCCAGCCTCTGTCTCTATGGCACCTTCTGAATCATTGTTATTGACTCAGTTCTATCTGTTAGCTGCATTCTTACTTCCAAAACTTCCCTTTTTCTTTTTTATGGAAATGAGAGCTGGGAGCAAGTTTTTGTTTAATGTAATAGCTCAAAATAGGACATGCTTTGCAGAATCTCCTTTCCAGTAACTAACCCATCATGGGAAATGGTGGCTATTGGTCCTACTATTTAATCATTTCATGAACATGTTTATATAGGCTGCCTTTTCATGCAAGTCATGTCACTTGATCTTTATCTGATGTGTTAGGAAAAAAGAAAAAATACACACAAAAAAATGCTTATTTTTTTATCTGTTGCCTCCACTCTCTATCAACTATACCTTAAGCCAAGATGTTCAGGGATTATTACCTTAAAGGGGAAATGATGTCTTTAAATACCAAGAATAGAGTCAAATTTTACATTCTTAAGTATTTAAGTACTCTTGCAGGAGCAGGGTTTTGCTTTGCAAGGACAAGTCTTTTTGAGAGAAAAGGTTTTAGAAATCAGAAAACCTATTTTGCATATCAAAAGCAAAATCCAAAGGAATCAAGGCTTAGGGCTTTTTTTTTTCTTTTTAAAGCCAGACTCCTACTTTTTTAGCAAGTAGGACCAGAAAAAAAAAAAAAAAATATATATATATATATATATACAGAGAGAGAGAGACAGAGAGAGAGAGAGACAAAGTAAGGGAAATAAATGAATAATTAGCTGCTATGAGTCTTGGGAAGTGGACCAAGCATATCAGTCATCCTCTTTCTCAAGCAGTAGGGAACAGTGAAACACCAGACAGGAATTGCTTTGTGTAAAAAATTGAGACAACACTGTATCTCACTTGCCACTGGTATTCAGAAAAGGATGAAACTTGTACAAAAATCTGTTATAAGCACCCTGTAGTAGGGAATATCCTTGAAAAAAATGCCAGGAAAAATTTAAGAAGAAAGGGTCAGAAAAAGCTCACAGTCAATGTGGCACAAAAGAACTTCAGGAGAAGTTTCAAATGATATGGTGACCATTTACCATCAAAACTGCAAAAACTTTTAGAGTGAAAAGGTAAATGATTAATTAATACAAACTAGCAGAGCAGGACAAACCAGGGAGACAGAAATATACTCAATATGAAACTGAGTGCATAAAATATAGAGAAATGTGATGCTGGAACCATGGACATCTCATCAGGTGTCAGAAGGAATTGGTAATAGCAATGAAAGAACACTGAGAGAACACAGATGTCTTAACATGTAACATCATTGGACATATTTAGAGCTTTCTATGATTTATGGAAGACTAGAGAATGTAGTAGGTACACACCCAAAGGAAAAAAAATAGAAAAAATATTAGGAAAATAATTTAGAGCCTGGTCTTAAATTATGAGCCAACAGTTGTATGTTGATGGCAAGTTCTAGGAAAATAAAATCTTGTCTTTTGAAATAAAAATTTTGGCTTGAAAATAAATTGCACAAACTAAACAGGTTTAGAAACCTTGCTTCTATTTCTTTAGATGAAGAAATTGGGGCAAACCCAACACCATTTGGCTCTTCATGCAATAATTACTTTAATTTGTCTTTTTTAATCCCTCCTTTGCTAATGTAGAGTTATGGCTTACTCTATACACCTCTCATAAATATATCACCTTTTCCTGGAGAATAGGGTGAGGTTCAGAGGTCAGGGAAGGGTGCTAGGTGGGTGAGGAGGCAGTGCATCATCTTTTGGGCTGTTTTCTACTCTTTTATGTTAGATGTGGTCTAGCAAGGGTTGTCGTGTTGTATTTCCTGCTATTAATGTCCTTTATAATTCTTATCAATCGCCACCAAAAGCTAGTTGTTTTGTACATGTTTATTTATCACATTTTTTCTCACCATTAAAATCTAACTTCCAGGACAATAGGAAAATTGTCTGTTCTGTTCACTTTTATTCTATTGTGGTTAAAAAATTGCCACACACATTGTCTGTGAAACAAATATTTGCTTAAACCACTCAGTAGTGAAGAGATGGAGTCTCATGAAGTATGGCTCTAGAATACCTTGAAAACTGGCTAATGACTTCTAAGTTCCATTTTAATGAGAACCATTAAATCAATTGTTCTACATGAGAAACCCCCTGTAATGACCACTCCAGAGGGTCATTCTCAAACCCTATTATACACCAGAATCACCATCTACTGAACTTGTTCAAAATGCAGGTGGTCAGCTCCCATCATTAACAATTCTCTTCTGCAGGCCTGGAAGAGAGCATCCTCTAACTCACTTAGCCATTGGTTAATGTCTGCCACTCATACTTCACTATTTTATATTCTGCTTTCAACCTCCAGTCTAAGTACTTCTCACATGGTAGACAAAGTTTTGGAAATCAGAGAACCATTTAGTCAATTGAAATGCCTGAGACAGTAATTTTAGTCCCATCAATAACCTTTGGTGACAACATATTTTTAACTCTTAGGTTATACTTTCAACTCAGAATTCTGCCTTTCCACTTGAAAAAAGTTCAGAAAGCAAACTTTGAATAACTGCAAGCATTTTCTTCTCACTACTAAATACTGGTTTTCATAAATATGTACCTCAAAAATATATGCCTATTCCATACTATATTAAAAAATATGGACTATCACACAGTTTTGAGGAAAAAAGTTGCATATTCAAGCCAGACATTGCATGCATGTGAATATGGATCTTCATTTTAAACATGTTCAACTGGTCAACTCATCAGATAGACTTAATAATTTGCTCATAGGACAAGTCTTACACTTTCAAATATAGCATATATTTACAACCAAAAGTCAGGTCTTCGTGGGTATATCTTCTTGCGAGAACTGGTACCTGAAATCTACTTATTAGCATAAAGAAAATAAAGGGTCAGTGATGTTGATTTTGTGTTTAAAATGTGGGGCATTTCATCAAGTGAACATTTTGTATATGAATAGAACAAACTTTTAGTGGATATTTTGATGACTTTATTTGATACAAATAAAGAAAATAAAAGAAAAAATGTGAATTTTTATTGCTTATGAAACATTTACCTTGTGGTCATGGGAAATTTGCTGGGCTGTTACCACTGTCCCAATATCAAGGGACATTCAAAATACATGAGAGTCATAACAAGGCCTGTGGTCTGCCATCTGTTGTCAGGAGGACGTAGCATAATGAATTCTGAACACTAGCTATGGTATGCCTTACATGTCCTTCTTGAATTTAGTCCAACAAATATTTAGATTCCAAGAACATGAAAGGATGTAATTATAATGTTCACACCCATATGGCATAGTGAATCCTGACATCAGTGATTGACTCCCTGCCCTCATTTTACTAAGCCCAGGATGAGCTTCTGTACACAGTAAGTCCTTTAATTATAGCTAGATATTGGCAATACACAAATCTCTGAGTCAGAATTCCTATAATCAACTCCCTATTCGATCTATATATGCAGGTGAAGTCAGATTCCATTGTCTTAATTTGAAGTCCATTTTAAACAGCAAAAATACTTATGTTTTATTTATTTGAAAGATTGTATTCATCTATCACTGATACTTACACAACATTTTAAAAGCAACTGGAAGATAAAATAATGACATGTAATTTGTGTAGAATACGTTATGTGGGTAAGCAACTTGGGGAAATAAAGTTCAAATTTTTTTTAGCTTTTTTATTATTGTCATACTTGGGTTACATTGTGACATTTAGAAAAGTTCTTACAATATATCTTAGTTGAATTCACCCTCTCCATCATTTTCCTTTATTCTCCCATCCCTTATTCTTGGAATAGTTTCAACATGTCTCATTTTTCCATTTGCATACATTTGTACAGAATATTTCCACCATATTCACTTTCCTATACCCTCTCCTTACATCCTCTCCCCTCCTACTAGTACCAACCTCCTAGACAGGACTCCAATTGTTTTGGTGACCTAAATATACCACACAAAATTGAAAAATTTGGTGAGAATTATTTAGAAGTCATACATCAAATCTAACAGTGAAGTAGTAAATGTTAATAATACAAATGCAATGTTTTAAGTTTGCCAATACCTAACAAACATCCTATATAATACCCTCATAAAATAAAATAAAATAGGGAATTTTTTTTCTGCCTAGTCATGGACAACAGGTATCATAGACATGAAACACTTAAATTTGTAACTTTGATTTTTCTTGGGTTGTATTGTGCTGAAAGGATTTGATAATTCAAGAGAATTGAATTATCAAGTTATTAATGGTTTGTATGACACACGTTTAATTAACTGAATTAATAATGAACAGTGACATTACAGAAGCTAGCCAATTAATTTGCTATATAATAATATGCTAGTTAGCACTTAAGAAAAGTGGCCAGTCATTATCAATGTATCATTGTACATGGTGTGAATGCTAAACGGATCAAATTAATGTAGTGTTACTTTTAAGTGAAACAGGCGTTTATGAACACTTCATTATTTTAAGATGTTGCCCTGTTGTATTATCAAAATATCAAAAGCTTCACTTAATGTTTAACATAAAAAAGTTCATTTAGTAGTCATGTTAATGAAAGCTTTGTTTTTTCTTATTATAGATATAAAGATCAGTATTATAAAGGCTTTTGAAAGTTATTTAAATGTGTAACAGGACCAGATAAAAAGTTGCATTTTATGAGGAATAATTCTACATTTTAAAATTCTTTTTCGCCTTCTATTTTTGGCCAGTAGATCAGTTCATTTCTATTAAGAGACAGAAATATGACATCATATTAATGATGGAATCAAAACAGATGGAACTATCTAATGGTTCAGGCAGGAAATTATAGCAGAAATTATAGCTTCTTACCTTTATATCTACCACTGATCCACTGACTGACCTTGGGCAAATTACTTAAGCTGTCAGGTCAAATTTTCTAAGAGCACATCTTTTTTTTTTTTTAATGCCCAGAGCTCATATTAACAGAAAAGGAAATTCTAGAGATATATAAAAAGGAAATGATATAATATAGAGTGGAACAAAAAGCCCCTGGCATAAAAGAGATTAGGCTCACCCAAAGTTTCACAGCTAGTGTGAACTCCAGGGATTCAAAGCCACACATGTGACTGTGACTCCTTGGCCCTCTCTACATCTTTAAAATCAGTGTAACAGCAGTTAACCTGAATATTGTGAAAATAATATGTTAGAATTTGCCTGACAAATTAAAGATATTTAATAAATATGATTATTTTAAGTCTCTTCTGTAATAACAAATGCTACCAACTTCTATTCTTAAACTAACTCAAATATTTAAGTGATTATTTAATCTAATGTCATGATTCTCTTTATTCAGCAGTAGACACTCAGCAATCTAAAATTTGTTCTCAATGATTCCACTGTCTTCCCACATTCATTTCATTCTTGGTGCTTTGTAAGACATATTCCTTGTGTGTGGTTTAGATCACAGAGGCAAAGCATGAGGAAATCAGCTGAGGGGCTCCCTGACCTTCTTCTTTGTAATGTGAATGTTTACTAGTCATGCAAGAATGGATGTTGAGAAGGAGTCAGGCATCCTTCTCGCTGTTCTGCTTTCCTCTATCTTCTCAATGCCCAGATATACAGTGTCAACCCAGAACTCTATTCAAGCAGGCACTCATTTCATTAGGCTTATGCCTAGAAGTTTTTGACCAGTCCCTTGATCTAAATATTTCCTCCTCATATTCCTTGGCTCTTCTACATGATATGTACCTGTGATCCTTTTAATCTCAATTTCAGTCTTGTGTATTAATCTCAAGCAAGTCTGAAGTAATTTCCAGACGGCACATAGCTCCCCTATATCTTTGCCTGTGCTTTCTCCCCTGCTGAGTGGCCACACTCTAAAACTTGACTTCCAGCTTCAGAAAGTCTTTATGTTTTGTTCATAACAATTATTATGCATTTTATAGATCACTACAACTTGATTTATTCCATTGTTGTTCAATGATGAGCTTTTCATGTATATTTTCTGTCACTTTTCACTTTTAGAAACAATACATAACATGTTCTAAAATTCAAAGGAAAATTGTTTCTGATGTACTTAGGTCATAAAGGAAGACCATAGCTCAAGACCAAGCAGTAGGTTTGAGATGGAGCTCAATTTTCAAAATGTGTGAGATTTGTAATCACTGGGCGATATGTTCCCTCACTTTCTCCTTGCTGCCTTCTTTATAGGGCCCAGCTCTTTACTGCCCTGACTTCTTGCCTAGGCTAAATAGACCCATAACTTCTTCATCTGAGTGCCAAACCTATTCTATCAACACAGGTCAGGAGCAATTCTTACTTTAGATTAAATAGAACCTCTTAGTGAAAAGGAGGCCACTACCATGCTAACACCGATCACCACTCATGGTGTAAGTGTGATGACACAGTTTAACCACATGCACAGGTACGGAGACATCCACACATGTGGCACATGACAGGTTAGGATGGGAAGAGCTGGAGAGAAAGGGGGATGTCCTCTCCTGTGACATACATAGATATCAACTAATGAGTGCTTGAATACTGATAGTTGATTGCTTCATAATTGCTTCCACACACTACGTATAATACATAACTTTTCCAAGCATATAGGAAAAATGTTCCAACAACAAATGTCCTAATCTTCTGAAAAGTATCATGGGGAGAATTCTCAATGACTTCTGTGTAACTAATAAAAAGTTCCTTTAGCCACATTTGCAAACTCATAATTCTTTACTTTAGGGATAGGAGGAAAGACAAAAGGTAGAAATATGTAAATACATTCAAGCTTTAAATTACTTATTCATGTAGTAACCTTTGCTCTAAAAAGTGGGTAGGAGGCTCTCTGGTTCATGTTCTCAGGAAAGAGCTTGAAAATCATTACTCTCAATCTTATAGCAAGAAGACACAGAATGGAAGTGAGTAACTTGTCCATCAGGGAATGACGATCACAGGGCTAACTGTGAGGTACAGAAGAATCCAAAGAACGACAACGGGGAGCTGAGAGTCTGGAGAAAAGCTGACAGAGCCACAAAATGGTAGGACAGACCATGCACCTGTGTCTCAGGCCTGTAATCCTAGCTACTCGGGAGGCTGAGGTCAAGGGGATCGCAGTTCGAGGCACATTGTTCCAGAGACCCCATCTCCAAAATAACCAGAGCAAAATGTACTGGAGGAGTGGCTCAAATAGTAGAGAACCTGCTCTGCGAGTGTGAAGCCCTGAGCTCAAACCCCAGTCTCACCAAACAAAAAAAAAAAGAAAGAAAAGTGGAAAACTCAAATGACGTTCTGAGGACTTACTGAAGTCTGAGTTTGAATTATAGTGATGAAATGAGAAATGAGTGGAGGATCAACAATTTTTTGAGTTATGCAACCAGAAACTCTATCATATTATTCTCACAGTGATAAAGAAAACTCCTTCTTGAGTCTGATGAGGGAAAAGTTTAATCATGCTGAAATATGCCCAGTGTGTTTGCCATAAAATAAAAACCATGCTATTTGTTTCTCTCCAGATCCCTCTGACTTTCTTTCTCATCCCACCTGAGAGGGAAAAACTTGTGGGGGCCACAGAAAGGGGATAGAGGAACACTAAAAGACTGAAACTTATCCCTATGATTATGGAAACCTTCTACTCCCCCAAACCTCATGCCCACACCCACAGAGTTCAAGTCAATAAGAGTGGATTACAGTGGAGTGCTGCAAGGCACAGACTCTCTAAAGGACTATACTTATTTTAAAAGCAATAGAGGAGCAAAATCACAGTATAGTATTGCATGAGTTTTCAGGTAACTAGAATTACGGCAAAATAAAATACACTGGACTCCCTGCCAGATTAATTTAAAAAATCCTGAACTAAAGGATTCTATGCTAAAATTTCTATTTACTGATTCAGTATGTCTAACTTCCAGCAGAAAAAAATCCCAAGTCATATGAAAATGCAATAAAAAGCAGTCTGAAGAATGCCTCAGATATGACAGAGATTTTGGAGTTATCAAATAGATATTCAATAACTATGATGATATTAATGGCACCAATGTAAAAGGTAGATAATTTTTTCTATCAAGGACAGATGGGTAATATATATAGAGAGATGGAATCTTTAAGAAAGACTCAAAAGGAAATGCTAGAAATAAAAAACACTTTGATAACAATGATGAATGCCTTCCACAGGCTCATTCTAGTGGACTTGATGCAACCATAAATATCAGTATGATTAAAGACAGGCTAATACACACTTCCCAAATTAAAATGCAAAGGGAAGTAAAGAGTGCAGAGAAAAGCAGAATCAAACATGCACGAACAGTGTGGCATGTCACTTGTAGAGATGGAATGGCACAGTAGAAGAAAGATAGTAACAGAAATGTTAACATAATAATTGCTGATAACTTATTTGTAATAGACATCAAACCAGACACGAGGAAGCCCAGAGAACATGAACCCAGATGATGACGAAAAGTACACCAAGGCATGGAGTATCTGAGTATGAGAAAAAGAGAAATGAGGAAACTTGAAAGGAGCCAGAGGCAGGATGAGAGAACCTTCTCCTTAGAGAAAAAAAGATAAGAAGAGAGTTTTCAAGTATTTAAGTTGGAAAAATTACAACCTAAAATTCTGTATCTAGCAAAAACACCTTTTAGAATGAAAAACATAAAAATGCTATCAGACAAAAATTGACCTCCCCTGTAAGACATGCTGAAAGTTCTTTGATGAAAAGGAGAGTGATGTAGGTGACATTCAGAAATGAAGAGCACTGGGGAAGGAGTGAAGATCAGTGTGAGGGGAGCAATGCACATGGTACCTTTCCCTCTGAAATGCCTTATGAATGACCCCAAATATCTGCTCCTCAGCTATAAAAGGCTGCTAGCCAAACTTTTTACCATAGGACAAGACAGAGCAGCAAAACAAATCTGTTTTTTCAGAAAAAGTAGTGAGTATTCACACTTAGAATTCTGTTTATTTACAAGAGTTGAATCAAAGTAATCCCACAGATGTGGTTACTACAATGAAAACACATGAAATTTGCATAATGTCAATTAATATATGTGTATGTACATGTGTGCATATATATATATATATTTATGTATGTGTATATACATATTTCAAGGCAATTCCTAACCAAAGTAAAATTTCATAACATACAAACACAGAAGATGGTATATGAAGGAGTAGTCACTAAACAAAGGTGGCAAAAAGTTGCTTATCATCACATAGAACCCTTCATAGAATTACAGTATTCTGTGCCAATTACACAATTGTAGTGATAAAGCAACAAATGAGAATTCAGGAAGAGCTTAGCTATCATGTTGTCAAAATGGTTTGTGAATTTACCGATTCTTCCTTTCACTCAATTTAAACACAGACAATTTTCTGTGAACAACTTTTTCCCCAAATTGTATTATCTTCCTGTGTTTATGAAAAGAACAGGAGGAATTAATGCCTAATACTGAGTTTTTATTTTGCATTTCAAGTTGGAGTAATTTCCAATTTTGTCACTTGTTTGTTTTGATGTTATTATTTCCATTTAAGTATGAACAGAGAGGGGTCTACTCATTGAATATTTTATGGCTTAATGTAGGAAATTAGAAAATAATAGAAAGAAAAAAATAAATGCAAAACCATGTTCTTTAAACTGAAAACTGGAATGAATAAAACCCTCAAAAGCCTAACCATAGAAAAATAAAAAATAGGGAAAAATTAGAAAAGAGAAAGTTGGAATGAGATCAAATAAAAGGAAATACAAAATCACAAGAGAAACAGCGTGCAATTCTAACCAAAAAACTGAATAAATTGAATGCACAGTTTTAATACAAATGTGAACTGACGAAATGTCCTTAAAAAGACACAAGCCAGTGTGGTATTTCAACTGTCTTAAAAATTGCATGAGCTGATTCAAGTTAAAAATAATTAAAAAATATTCACAACTGAATGCAATCTTTTTCAAAATATTATATTCTGTACTCTGAATCACTGAAGATCTATAACACTGAAATTTTACCAACTCATTTTATGAAGCTAGCATAATATATTATTGTATCAGTTGAAGAGAAAAGGCATTTAATAAAATTCAAATGTCATTTCTAATAAAAGCGCTAAATAAAATAAGAACAAATGTTATGTTATTTAAATGCAATAAAGTCTATTTAGCAAATCGAATATTAAATATCATTTTAAATAGAGAAACACTAAAATAATTATGTTAGTACAATATTGACCTTTACCGTCTTCATTAGTACTACTTTTTTGGAGATTCTAATAAATGCTTAAGGTAAACAAAATAACTGGAGCAAATAGTAGAAAAAGTAGATAAATTATCTTCCTCTGCCCATATAATTTTATATTTTGAGAGCCCAAGAATTGCTTTAAAATGTATATAAACAATGAGATTTTGTGTAGGCATCTGGATCTATTATTTTTTCTCCATTTATACTAATAAGGACCTAGAAATATGAGAAAAAAATATGTCACTCAACATAGAAACCAAAAACATATATGTATATTACACTTTCAAAAACAATCTTTTAAAAAGACATAGCTTTTGTATAAATAAAATTATATTTGCTGAATACCCTTGTGTTAGTCAGCTTTCTGTTGCCATGACAAAGCACCAGAGATAAATAACTTGCCAAGAAGAAAGATTCTGGCTCATGTCTCAGAGGTTTCATTCTTGGTCTGTTGGCTCTGTGTCTGGGGGCTCAGAACATCATGGTGGGGAGTACATAGCAGAGTCAGGGAGATCCCAAACTCCGATCTAGAGCACACTCACTGACCTATCTTCCTCCCACGAGGCCCCATCTCCTAAAGATTCCACACCTGTCAGGGTGGAACCAAGCCTTTTACCCAGATTGTTAGGGCTATTCAAGATCTAAATCATCATACTTTAAACCTGCTTTTTTTCTATATCTGGTGTCATTAGAGCTCTGTTCTATCTAGTGTAAGTTGTTTACATGCTGTCTAACTTGTCTAGAGGTTATATTCTCTACAGATAGTTAATTGACTCTGGAGTTAGGAGTTTCCTTATCTGGTAAGATGCAAATGGTGAGTGGCTATAGTCTAGGTCCTGTGTTTTAGTTAGGGAGTTAGAGAAGGAAATGATGAAACCAGGCATGGAGAAGGACAGGTAACCCAGAACTACTACTGTGGGCCCTCGTGTGCCACCCTTCACCAGCAACTCCTCTTTTCAAAGTTGATTAAAAATCTCTAGGTTGAGGGAGTGGTTCAAGTGGTAGAGCACCTGACTACCAGGTTCAAGGCTCTGAATTCAAAACCTATGGTGGCCACAAATTAATAAATAAAATTAAACACAAGAATAAAAATCTTTGAAGGGAGTAGTATGGAGTGGAAAAATGACTTTCAGAATACAATCTGTCAGTCCCAAGTGTTTGGTGAGAGAATAAGAAGAGGATGCTTAGGGCAGCTGGCCAAGCCATGTCTTTCATCAACTTACCTGAGCAGGTGTAGAACTGTCATATCATCCCATGGGTGCCCAGTGTTCTGTAGCCTGAATGTTGTTTCATACTTTATAGTGACCAAGGGAACAGACAGTGACTCTCCAGGTCAATGAGGAGATGAGATAAAACAGCCAAAATCACTCCTTAGTATCTGAGTTTTCCCACAGCTGTGACCTACTTCTCCTCTCCCCCCACAAAAGAAGTGCAAACTAGATCCTCACTAGCCAGAGTTTCACTTGCGGTTGGCCAGTATGTATTTGTTTTATACATTTCTTAGGCCACCTTCTCCCTTTCCAGCTTTATATTTTCTTGAGGTTGAGTTTATTTTTCTAAAATAGAAAACAAAATGTAAAATATTCTTATTATGAATATCCAGTGTTTGTAATAAGCACTGAGTGTTTTGAATAATGGGGATAAATTTAGAATGTAGAAAACGCCTTGGTCACTCACTGCAAAACACTTGGACATGAATATCACTCTTGTCAGTTTCAACCACAGATTTGAGTATGGGGTATTGTTTTGATGCTTTGCACAACTGCAGCGTTTGCAAAAGAGAAATAGTCAATGTTTTGTACAGTGGTCATCATTGGTTATCGTTTGAGGTAGCTTTTGTTTTTACCTGGATTTTTATATTGCTTTCATTTTTTTTCTGCTTGTCCCATGTTGATGGACCCCAATGTAGCCCCTTCTGGAATTTTACTCTAAATGCCCAATTTTTGCTCATTCTACTGATGCCACACCAATGTTAGGAATCTCCTATTAGTCTCACTCACCACTTCAGGACAGGCTTTGGCTGTGTCATTTGAGAGACCAGTGTCCACGCACTGGCATTAATGTGTGATGCAGTCTGTTGGATTCACGTCTTTCTGAGGCTGGCTCAGTCTTCTGGGCAGACTTTAACCAAAACAAATCTACTGACTTAGTGCAGAACTTCATTGCCTGAAGCACTGGTGGACTGTCTTTGAACATTTTTATCTGCTAGTGCATTTGTTCATTTTTACTCTTTATATACCTATGGATTTCAGAACATTTTAGTGCCTGTGAATATATCTGGCTATTTAGTGTTCTCATTTATAAAATAGCCTGTATTAAATAAGATTGGAACTTACTGAATGCTATGCTTATCATCTTCCTTTAATGTAGAAACACAGAAACTTTAGTGAGAGTTTGATAAGAGAAGTGAAACACAAACAGAGTAATTATCAAATTATTTAGCAAGAGACCTCTAAAGTTTAGAAAGAGTATGTGGGGAAGGTAATGTGAAAGTACCCAACTGGTGTCCCCTACAAATGTATAGAGGCAATGCTATTTACTTAATAACCTGAAGGTACTGATGTAATTGGTCCTTGGTTCTATGGTTTTGCAAAGTCTTTTAAAGACATTTACATTTTTGAACCTCTAAAAGGACTTTCTAGTGTAATGGTCTCTGCCTAAATAGCAGTCTGAAAATCAGATCTTTCAGAAGGGAAAATAAGACCACTTAAAACCAAAAATCAATTCAGTTTTACTATAAAAGTCAGAGATGGCACAAGTTACAAACTGTTTCCATTAGCAAGTGAAAACATTCCGTTTCATTAGATTCATCTTTGGATCCTCACAGGAGCCAGGTGGACACCACACAAAAAAAGAAAACATTTATACAGCCCCTAAACATGCTAAAACACAGGCAAAATCCCCTTCAGGATGAAGGAGCCTCAGCCTGTGTGAACACTGAGAATGGGTCTGAGGTAAGGTGCTTTGCTAACTAGGATGCTGAGGAGTTGAAAGACAAGAACAGGATAAAATCGTTGAGTAGCAGGTGTCTGGGGAGGACCACTGCTGGGCGAGAGGACAGTGACTTAGACGGAAAAGCAACCCTGTAGCTAGGTGGCAGGATGGAAATAACCACCACATTTTCGTGATGGGTATTTTTTGGGTAAAGTCTCTGTTTTGCCCAGGGCCACTTCATTTCATGACATTCCTACTTATGCCTCCTGTGTAGCTGGGATAGCAGTCATACAACCACCATCCCAGCAACTGGAGAAAGAATGGTAATAATTAATGAATCTACAGTAAAGAGTATGTTACTACACTTAACCGTCTTCTAACAGTTCTGTAAATTTAAAAAACCTCTGTGTGAATCATATAAACATTCTCAAAAATATTTGTCTAGACAAGCTGGACTTGGTGGTGCATGCCTGGACTCCTACCTAATTAGGACGTAGAGATTGGGAGATCACAGTTCAAGGCCAGCTAGGGGAAAAAGTTAGTGAAATCCTATCTCAACAAACAAGCCAAGTGCAGTGGGATGCATATCAAATTCCAGATACACAGCAGGAGGCCTTAGGTAGGTGGATTGCAATTCCAAGCCATTTGGGCAAAAGCAATACCCTATCTGAAAAATAAAGAAAAAGAAAAAAAGAGCTGGGGTGCATGACTCAAGTGGTAGAGCATCTACCTAACAAGCACAGACCCCTCTGAGATGAAATCCTAGTGCCATGAAAAGATATAGGCCTACTTTTGAAGAAACACTTGAGTTCCAGAAAAAATTGTAGAAAATAACTTTTTCTTGTAAATTGGTGAAAAATTAATGCAATCAGTGGGACTGAGAAGCACATTGTCTGAAAGATTTTCAGTCTATCAGTTTTTGGACATTACAGAACTTCACAGTAAATTATACTAACCGTAAGACTGACACATTCAGCTGGGGTTTGAACCCAAAGCCTTGACACTATGCAAGTGTTCTACAATTTGGGCTATACCAGTCCTTTTATTTGTATTATGTTTTTGAACTGGGACCCTGGGATTATAGGCATGTACCATGCTTGGATGACTCCAGCTAGCACTCTTGAATAAACAGTTAATACTGAAAACCAATATTCTTTACATTCCTTGTGAGACAACTTACCATGTGTTCTATCCTAACTTACTCTGCTCCAATTGTGGTTGGGAATAAGAACTATATATTTTAACCAAAAAAGAATTGCAGTTTAGAAAGATAACTAATAAAATACAGATATGAGACTGTACATTGTACTAATTCAATGTAGGATAATGTCACAAATGGAAGGTGTTTGTATTTTGTTGTATCAGTAGGCCCAAGTGATTTGTGAAGCAAAATCTCATATATTTTGAATTTTAGAGTTGCAATTCAAGAAACACAAATTAGCCAGGCACTGGTGACTCACATCTATAATCTTAGCTACTCAGGAAGCAGAGATCTGGAAAATCACAGTTTGAAGCCAGACCCTGCAAATAGTTCATGAGACCCTATCTCGAAAAAAGCCATCACACAAAAGGGATGTGGAGTGGCTCGAGGTGTAGACCCTAAGTTCAAGCCCTAGTACTGCAAAAAAAAAAAAAAAGGGACACAGATTGCAGAAGAAACCCGAACCTGCTCTTAGAGGTTTTGAAGGGCTTTGAGAACCTTTTTAAGAGTAAAAGAAAAAGTTTAAGTGAGTTACATAAGTTTTTTGTCAAGAATTATGATTGGAAGACAAATTTAATTCTAGAATTCATTACTGCAGCATACACTTGCTCTGATCCTATAATTTTTGAGGAGAGTTTAGTTTATTCAGCCCTTGAAATTTTCTTTCTCACACATACCTTTATTTTGGTACATCAGCAAGTCCACAACTCAAGGAGTCTGCGTCACACAGTAGAGTCAGTGTTGGGGTCCAGAGTTGACCACCCCTCAGAGGAACAAAAAGACACTCACGATAATGTAAGCCACAAAGCGAGGTTTATTTCTAGCCAGCTGGGGTCCGGGTATCCACCCGATGCAGTGAGTTTCAACACTGACCCCGAATACAAAATTCAGGCTGCTTTTATATTTTTTTAGACATTAGTCACAGTTACACAGCAATTTTTATGGCCCCTGGGGTCACATATTTCTGATATCTCCCACATCCTGGTGGTGGGGACAGATTACTTGAAGATTATTTATCAGGAACTTGGTAAACACCAGGTGTCTCAACTCATTGACTCACATAGCGTTTTAGCAAGATTAACCAGGAACAGTCCCTGTTCCCAGAAACCGTCCCACCTCCCTTTGTTCCAGTAAGTGGTGGCTTGGGTCATGTTAGCCATGGCCGGTTTCAGGCTGAGTGGGCTGCAAGCCTCAAAGGTACCCTAACGTTTGTACCCTAACATCAGTATTGTCAACTTTCTTGTGCAAATTCAAAAATTTCTAGAACAAGAAGTAGAGATCACAATAACTGAAGTAACAATGTTATGAAGTATTGTTTTAGTCACATTTTTTAAGCTAACATGTCTTTACTGCCTTAAGATTATTTTGTTATTATTTGATTCATTGGGATTTTATGGCAAGACAACAAGATTGGGAGTTACAGGACCAAGTGGCAAGTTCTGGCCCTGAAATGGTATAATTATCAATAGGCACACAGTCATGTGACTTCTTCAGCTTTGCTTACATCTGATAGAATTTAAAGTAGAGGATGATGAAGGAGATTGTATGCACATTTGGTTCCAATAAAAACAATTCAATTATTTCAAAAGAAGTAAATTTTCAGTTAAGGTTAAGGTTTTAAAACATATAAAACACTGGCTAAATATCTAGTGTGTGTGTATAAAATTTGCTAGGAAACTGAATTGCTTACCTTTATGAGTATTTTATAGCTTATTTATGCACTAATTTTGAAAAGGAACAGAAAAGGAAGTAAGACATATAATTTTGGTTATTTCCGTGAATAAAAGGCAAAATTTACAGTGAATGATTACTTACATTGGTAAAATATATGATTTAAAATATAAATTTTTTATTGAATGCTATTATGAAATGGTGAAATTTACTGACTTCATTATCTTGTGATTTATTGGAACAATAAAAAAAGTATCATGTTTAATGGAAGATAAAAGAAAAGGAAGCATAAAACAGAAAGAATAAAAATAAATCCATACATTTTGGTTTAGGAATCGCTGAACTGAATCTTTCTGCCATTTAATTACATCTTTCAAAGGAGCATAACCTCTTAATCACTGTGAGCTTCTCCTTTATCCCCATAATTGGCATCCGAGCCTATAGCATTCATGTTACACTTTTCATGTGAGGAAGCACGGCCGACTGCAGAATTAGAGTCTTTTCAGAAGTAAAGCTTCTGCTCTTTAGTTGGTGATTAGGAACCACTTTGAATATCCCATCAAATATCACCTTTTGATGGGGTTAATATGTGTGTTCATGCTTTCTCTATTTTTTGTGGAATTTCTTGGCCTTATATTTATTGTATACACTGTGTTTGTGCAGTGTATATTGTTTAAGGAGAAAATTTGCAAGTCAGTGAAGAGGGCAGCTCTGATGACAGGGAAATTGCATTCTATTTAAATGACATATTCAAATTAGGTTAAAAGCTCCTTTGAAAAGGATTTGTTTGCAATAGAAAAACTGTGTAGAACTTGCAAACAGATCATGATGGGGGCAGAAGGAAGAAAAGGTGCACTGCAGGAAACTACCTCAGTAAGAATCCTGCAAGCTCTGGTCTAGTTTAGCATCCAGAGAAAGACATGAACTCGAAGATTTTACATGAGATATAGAGCTGGTAGGTTACAATGAGAATAAAATTCAACATCCAAAATACTGAAGCTTCTGGAATTGTCTAAAACCTCCCCACAACTGGACAGAAGCAAAGAAGGTACTCAGGTGTGATTCCTAGTAATAAAACAACAGATAATAATAAAGGGGGTCGAAGGAGATCAACTGAGTCCTAGGACTTCTCAGAAATGCAGTTGTTGTAACATAAACAGCTCTTTATCTTAGAAATAAACAGTGTGCTCTATAAGTTAAATTTAACTTGTATCTACTTAGGTATACTCAGTTGAACTTTTCCAGTTTTCTACCTTCGTTTCCTTATATATAAAAGGAGAATAGTACATGTGTATGCAGTAAACTTTCATGTATGCGAAGAGTAAGTGAGATGATACCTATGAAGTGCTTAACAATTCTTGTAGCATGAATAACATTTGATGTCATCATTATCAAGCTAACTTCTGGGTCAACTACAAGCTTAACAATATGCCAAGAGTGTTGGGTATTGAAACAGCTGGGTGAAATCTCATTTTACTTGCCAAAATTAAATGCACATAACTACAAATATTTGATTGCTTTGGCCTGTTCACAATTTGTAGAATGAGTAGCTAATTCATTCCAGAAGTGTAGTCACCATACTTTTACTTTAAATTTTTCTAGAAGAATACTGTATAATTGACTATATCTTCATTTAATAAGTTAAAACATATTAACCGAGGCTAAGACTCATTTGAATTTGTTCCTTTCTGCTTCTCTGGAAGAGGATCCACCATATTAACCAGATGGATGGCTTCCTTCCAAGATTTTTGCTATACATTTGCATTTAACATGTAGGGGGGTTCTTCACATAAAAATTATCATACTCCTTCAACCATTCTGCTTCCTTTATTGCTTGAAATATTTCTTTATTTGTACATACACATCTACCTCTCTTGAAGTTACTCCAAAATTCTTAGCTCACAATATACCTTTGCTGTGTAGACTAATGTAATGACATTTTACTTTTTTTTCTTCATGTGTGGTCCTGGGACTTGAACTCAGAACCTTGGACTTGCCAGGCAGTTGCTCTACAACTTGAGTGTCAACTCCAGGCTATTTTATTTGATGACTTTCTGATGCTTAAATTGTTCCGTCCAGTCCAAAAGTTAGTCCAAAAATGCCTCTGAAATCATGTTTGGTTTTGTAGACTCAGTCTTTGAGATATCCTGCTACTTACTCCTTGAGTATCTCTTGACAAACTGTGATAGGACCTGGGAATGGATCAAGAAAGGTCATGACCCTTAGGAATCCGTATGATAAAGAATTCTGGTCTCTGGGCATAAAACTTTCTGTGTTCCTCTGACGTCTGCAGCATTGTCCATGTTTATCTGGGTTCTATTTGCCTTGGAGCCACTCAAGCCAAAAACCAAGAAGGAGTTAACTTTTCATGTTTCCTCACCTTGCTCAGAGTCATTAGCACTGTGCCTTTGTACTTTCTTCTGAATGCACCTTGACTGTCCACCTCTTCATTGATTCAGCGTGTTGATGGAGGTATCCAGTGCTTTTTTCTGTAGGTTCACTTCTTCCAGCTGTGAACAGGAGCTATGATGGGTCCACTGACTTTATTTGTGATGTCCACAATTCAAATACACTTAGGGTGCTATATGTGGGAGAAACTTACGACCTTTCCCGGCAGCATCCTGTGGTGCCCAATGCACATAAACACATAGTACATGCTTCCTGCTGTATGACCTACCTCACGTGTGTAGAGGGGGGCAGACCTGGGGAAAATCCTCAACAGTCCCTGGCACTTGCACTTGTCTAATCTTTTTCTTCCTTTCTAAACCAAAGCCCTGAGAAAAAGTGGCTTTTCATTCTACTCTCTCCAGTTTCCCTTTTGCCTCTCTCTTTTTGTCTTTTCCAGATTGTTACTGTCTGTAACAAGACCAGTTTTTCTTTTATCTGCCTCAGGTCTTAACATTAACAGCAACTCAGAACCACCTGGCTGCCATCAGTGGAAGTTGTTTATTCTTCACACTACAGCAGAACTTGGAACAGACACTAGAAACCCCTAACTCACGAAGGGGAGAAAAGGAAGAATGTGATTTCTTTCTCTCAACAAACTCTTGATAGATAATTTTATTCTAATACTTCAGAAGCAATTATTACCTTCATGCTTGAAGTTTGTGTCATTTTCTACTTTTTACCAAAATGATGGAAGCTTTCAATGAGTTAGGGTGATGTGGCCAGAAGAAAAAAGAAAAAATATATATAGTTTTCCAAAGCAGTATTGACTCTTACCACCATTCTCTTAATATTTTAAGAAAATATTTTTATTTTATAATAAACACTCTAGACTAAATATCCTAACAAATGCCTTCTGAATGTATGTGATAGTTTCTTTAAGGTAGACAAATGAGTGACAGAATTGTATTGGAAATGCATTTTTAAATTTTATGAATAAAGCAAAATCCTCCCTAAGAGACTGAGCTCTTCTACAGTCCACTGAGTAAAACTGGAGAGTATCATTTTCCTTGCCTCTTTACAACATTCAATATCAGTAAATTTAAAAAAAAACAAAAGAACCCATTATATTAACATATTTTATCTCATTGGTAGGTTTTCTGTCAAATTTTTGTTTACAAGTAGTAAGCATTACCACTACTCAGCTGAACTAGAGGAATTCTATCACTTAAGTAGCATCAAAAAAAGGGACTTCTTCAAATGTGGGGGGACCAGGGCTGCAGCTGCAGCTCCATGCCTCGGCATCCTCCGCATTTCCCCGAGTTCGATCTGGCCCTGGTGTGGGCTTTGTCCTCCGGCTAGATCTCATCCTGGTCATTTGACAGCACTAGCAATTTCACTTCTTGTGCTTGATACAACATTGTTCAGAGGCAAAACTGTTAAGAGTAAATGCAGAAAGAAGTTTCCAGGAGCCACTCCCGGCCCTCAATGATGTTTCAACAAACAATGGGAAAAATACACTAATGCCTGAACTTGTCACTGGCAAGTAGTTAGTTTATACTTTACAGACACAGGTCTGCTTTCTTTCTATGCAAAAGAAGCAAACTGTCTTGTTCAGGAGTGACTAGCCTCTCTGGAGATGCATGGCCACAAGGAAGACACGGAAAGCTGGACTATGGAAGGACTCCAGGGACAGTTGGTGAATGCTGTCTTGCCATGCAACAATTTTGTTTTTGCATGAAATTAGTCTTCTATTTTAAAGACATCTTGAACAAAGAATAAAAAATATTAAAATGGAAATGTATTTAGTGAGTGTATAAAGAGAACTGAACATAACTTAGGAGAGAGTCCATGAAACTTTCTGACACAGAAATTAAATTTAAAAACTGTTATGTTTTACAAATAGGGCTGTGCACTTAGCAGTACATTTTCTGACCACATTCTCTATAAGGCAGTCACTGAAACAAATATTGATTGCAATAAGATAGGAAAATCAGAATATCAACATTTACTTGCCAATTTCTGGTAACAAAATGGATCATTCAGTAGTTTTTCTTTTCACCACTGAGAACAGACTAGAAGGCAAGTCAAATAATTTCACTCATCATTAGGAGAGATAGTAAATACATATTCGAGTACGTGTATTGTGAACTGAGTGGTGATAAGTACGGATATGAGGGGGTCGAGGTTAGGTACTTATATTTCATATATGATGGTTGGTTAAAGCCCCCACTGAGAGATGAAGGTTGAGCAGAGATCTGGAGGGAGTGACAGAATGAGTCACAAGAAAAACAATCAAGTGACACTTTCTAGATAAGATTTTTAAAAAGGAGAATACCACAATGTTAGAAGTATTCACTTTGGAAATGTTATTTTTACTTTTCCTTAACATTTTTAAGTAAAAATCCAGTTGTAAGAGCATGAAATAACATATAAAACCTCACTACTTATTGGAACTCCAGCTACACTCCTACTGCATTTCCCCAGGATATTGCAGCAATGGAAAAATAATGGATACATCTGGATATACATTTTTATTAAACGCAATTTCTGTCTATATTATGATCACTACCACTAGCTTGTCTTAGGGCCATCTTCAGATTTGCTGCAAACTGTACCATTTTCAATGACAGCTTGTGAACGTTAAATTCTGGAGATACAGGTAAAAATGTGTCAGGGCTTATAAAACATTCTCTAAGGAAAGACATAGTATGTCTGTCATAATTGAGTCACTAGAAACAGAGATCTTACAACAGGCAGAGATAATTATCCAAGTTCTAGTATAATATCTTAGATGTAACTCCTCATATGATTACATTTCCTTTGAATAATTCATAAGGTCAGTTCAATAAGATAATTTGTATTAAGCTTTTATAATATGATATGTGCCGAATCAATGTTGCCACTTTCACTGTGATGTCTTTCATTCTGTTTCACTCTCACCACTTATTTTAAATCACTTTGTTTCCCTTGTAGACTGGGATGCTAAGAATAAGGTTTCCAGAAGTATGCTTATCAACCAGAATTAAAATTTCTTCTAACAATGCCAAGACATAGAAGGTGCAAAGGGCTGGGTTTATTCATACTCTTCTACTCTTGGAACAACATTCTCACAAGTCCAAATGAATTTTCTGTTATTTAAGAAGCACTCTTGATTCCCGTTTTTCTTCTCAAGTATTTCCACCTGCATAGACTTTAACTCTAGTGTGCCTGAGTGAGGTGAATGTGTATTTTTGCCCCGTGGGATATGCATATTTGTGTGTGTGTGTATGTGTGTGTGTATGTGTACATGTATGGCAGTAGCGTTTACAGTTATTCCAATTAAATGTTGCTGTAGATGGTGTAGCAAAGATTCTGACTCTATGCTTTGATGTTTGCAGCAGCTTCTCTAGTCCTCTCTCCACCAATTTACAGTGTAAATTGGTAAAAAGTCATGTGTTCTTTCCATCGTTACTGCTGATGGGAGTTCCAGACCATGCAAGCTCCTCCTGTACATGCTAGTGCTCACTTTTCTGACTACCACAAAAACTCAAAGCTAGGCTCCTTATTTTATCATTTCATCATATTCTTGGGTGAGCTTGTGAGCCACCCTGGTATACCCAGAATGCATTGTTAGTATGCCATCATCTGTGTTCACATTGCACTAGATAGTGGTCAAAACACGTCTCCTTCTGTCTCTTACTTATTCTACTCAGAAAAAAGATTTTTTAAATACATACCCAGCATTGCATAAGTCTTTCTACATTGAGGTTTTTGCATCTAACCAGTATACAGTATTCTACAGTGTGCAGTAAAATTGATCACATTTCTTTTTTTCTGAATCATTGCTGGTGGACACTGGGTTATAACTGATTCTTAACTACTACAAAGAATATTGGATAAATATTTATATGTTCCTTCCAAAAATCTCAATAATGCTCTCTGAAATGTACATCCAGGACTGATGGTGACTGTTTACATCTTTTGAGAGTTTTTCTGTTTTGGTCTCTTGTTTGCATGTGTTAAATATGACATCTTACTTCACTATGTTCATATATCTTCTCCCAGGCTTACTCCTCTATTACCCTTAGCTCTGTACATCTTCTGTGCCAAAGTCTTCATTTTAATGTAAATAAAGTCACACTTTCCTTTCTGTTCAAACTAAATGGGTCTTTTAAAAGAGGTACTTCACCAAGCTTAGTTAATTAAGATATTCTCAAATTTTTTCCCATTTGGAGTCCATATTTTTGCTTAGAAAAGGTTAAGGAGCTAGGTTTGTTTGTGTTCCGAATGATGATCCTAATTTACTAAGATCCTTCATGAACATAAACCATTTTCAATGATCTTGATAACTTCATTATTTGATAACTTCATTATCATATATATCAGGTTACCATGGGTCAGTTATTTTTCTACTCTTAAGTCTTTGCTCTGTAATCTGCGGTTCCACACTGCTTACTAATACTTACTAGAATGTATTTTTTTTAACAATATACTTTCTCCTTTGAGAAACAAATACTAGGAATCTAAATCATTAATATATATTAAATATTTCCTCTTGCTTCAGAATATTTCTCGTATCATGGTGGTTGTAAATATGTACATATGGTCAAGAGTTGTAAAATTTCCATCATGATGACGCCAGTTATTTCCTAAGACCCTAGAGCTCTTACTGATATTTTGAGTAGGATATTTTATTCTGCAATACAAGAAAATCCCCATGCAATCAATGTACCAAAAAAATTGGATGACTGGATGTTTGTTTTTATCAATCTCATCCACAAATCATGATGAGATAAAAAAATTCATGCTTATTATTGCAGGAAGAAGGGAACATGTAGAGATGGGAATGTCTCTGGAGAAATGCTAAGTAACTCAAGAGACCATTCTCCCTATCCTCTTTCCATGAACTTGATGAAATATAGGTAACATGAAGTTGAATGGTCTTTGAGTGATTACTATCTTTCCTTTTGGAAGCCCTGCCCAAGCAGTTGTTCTTGTAAAATTTAAAGTCTGAGCCAACAAAGATCTGCAGGTAATATTTATTGCAGGTAGCAGATTCCTGAAAGACCAGTAGCCTGAAAGTCTGGCCTGCCTGCCAAGATTGGTCAAGCAATTTCATTAACTGGTGATAACACAATACTGAGTTATATGCACTTTACACCCTGCACCTGTTTACTGTATTTTTGTATCTGATAATACTTTCTACATGTTTATTTTGTGCAGAAAATTCTTCCTGTATGTGTGCAAATATTACACAATCTCTGAATCATTTGAGGAGCCTTCAATAAACAAAGGCTTCTTCTATTCCATTCCATTTTTAATTATCTTACATCAGCCAATGTTATCTGAAATAATAGCAGTGAGGTCAAATATCCATGGGCTCTTTTATCTTAAAGTGGATATATCTAAAATTTTCCATTATGTATGATATTTGCTGAATATTTTGTGAACTTGGTCATCCTTAATCTATGACCATTCTTTTCTCTTCCAAGCTTTCTCTTTTCTTCTCCATAAAGGATGTGGGAAATTACGAAGTTTTTTCTGTCTATTACTATCTTCACATTTAAACCCTAAAGCCCTCTCTAATAAGAGATTTTTGGACATCATATCTCTAAATTTTGATAACCAATGAATTTTGTTTCCAAAATATCAAAATTTAAGAAAAATTTTAATTGTAGCAATCAAGCAAAGAGACAGTGTAGGGAACTGGATGAGAAAATCAGCTGTATTTTTCACTACCTTAGTGACCACAGGTAAATTCAAGATGCCTTAGGGCGTACGGATGCACACTGCAAATTTTGTTAAATACATAGCGACTTTTTCTACAAGTCAAGACAATGTAGTACTCTTCACGAAGTCAGTCAAATCACTTGCCACCTCCTTGTGATTACTCATTTATCTGTGACTCATTGCATATATAAAAATTTAATAAAATCCCTTGATAAAGAACATGTCTGAAGTCTTAAAGTCTATTTTTAACTATAAATGCTTATATGGATGTACTTTTAAATGGCCTAACTAGCAGCTTTTATGAATGTCAACTGCAAATGTTCTTGTAAATGTCGATTTCTGAGGTTCATAAAAATAGATTTTGAAATGTTCTTGCAAATATCCCTGTGACTAGTGCTCAGTGATCAGGAGAGTGCAAATGTTTGAACTGCACTTCATTAGGTTTTATCAAATCTTAAATAGGTACAAGCCCTGCTGAGAAAGAAGACCAGTGATTTACGTGGCAAAGAATTTTATATATGACTGTGTGGTTTGTGTTTTCACTCTCCCTGGGAGAAGACATTATTGTGCAATAAATAAAACAAGATAAATATAATAGTATACAATAAATGTAGGTAAATCTGAAGAAGAGACCTGCACACAGAGATCTGGGAGGAAAATGTAGGTGTTGGGTTGAATAGTCAAGGATGTAAAGAATCAGTGAATAGATGAAAGGACAGAATAAATGCACATAATTTTCACAAATTCACACTGCATCAATCCCAGAACATCTTAAAGGCTTAGTAAGTGTTTTTAATCTCTTTCATTTTAGTAATGATATTTTAATTGATACTGATGTTGGAGGAGACAGACATCTCTCTCTTCCTTTCTCTGTTATTTATATGCATAAACATAGATAATCATTTGTTGATATCATTCCATATCAAACATTTGATAAAATCTTAGCTTCATATTCTTCATGTGACTTTTTTATATTCAAATTTAATAGAACCATAACAAAAATATTTAACAACTCCACTTGTGTCAACCCATATTAAGTTAAGCCTTTCATGCTGATTCTGACAGATATCCTTCCGGATTGACTTGTGTTGCTCTGCTTGCCCTCTGATGTGTTTTTCAGATTCATAATGAGTGAGATCTTGACCAATAGAAGACGAGGGATAGCAGAAACAGCACACCTGACTGCTCCTTCAACTGTTCGTCTCTACTTAACACAATGTGTGGCAGTAACAAGACAGAGGGGTTCAAAATTTTCACAAAAACTCAATTTAAGGAATGCTGTTACCACTACCTTTTAAGGAATAATATTTTGTAGCTTATAAATGTTGCAAACACTTAAAAGAAAAGAAAAGCAATGATAGTGAGGGGTGGTGAGTTTGCTCTACACGTCCTGGCACTGCCCTTTACAGCTCATGTTTTAATGTAATGAAATAACACACAGCCTTAATACTGTGATAGGGAAGCTTTTAAGTAGACCTTTCAGACAAAGTAACAAAGTTAACAAGGTCACTTCATCGTCACCAAAGTTTCTAAACTATGGAATCATTAATTGCTTTGGAGGATTTAAAAATAAAGTGATTTATTTTGCTTTCCAGTTTCCTATCTGTTTGTAGTTCAGTTATTAGAAGGTGTGAGCATATTGTTCTCTAATCAAATTTTTTTCAAGCCATCTCTATTAAGAAGTCAGTAAAACAAAGTATTGAAATGCAGATAGCATTGATTTGCTGCAAGTTACTGCAAGGTAAGAGGAAATGGTTATGCTCTGGTGAATCAATATAATCCACATCAAAGTGCATTGTCTCTTTGAGTGCCAGGAAATATTCAGCAATCTCCATTATAAAAGTGGCCATTGTGACCACCTTAAGCTGCCTGTCCTTAAATTCTGAAATTTATATCCCTTGTTCCTCAAAGGAAGCAAGATATGCAAACTATCTCAGAACCTAAATTTAGTTTTCCCCAGATTAGTCTCAGTGCTTATGGATCTGAGAATGTGAATTTAATTTCATCGTAAAGATGAAACAGCCTTCAAAACACTGATGTCTTTATATTACTGTGATCCCAAAGCTTTTACCTTTGTAATTCTGGCTATTGTAAAGTCATGACTTTATCAAGTATTGAGGCAGAAGCAGGTGTAATCAGTCTTGATCAAACTGTGTTCTGGATGATTCTTATGTCAGGATTGGTCAGGAGAGGCCTTGTTACAATAAGAAGAAAATCATCACTGCTTGGTAGGTTTGACTTTTGTCACAAAATGTATATCCATCACCTCTGTCTTTCCCAGAATCCAAGGTGTCTGAAGCAGAGAGTGGCTCAGAGCAAAGGAGAAGATATTGCATGGAGGCAGAGATACCAAGTTTTATCCTGTTTTTAGTTCCCCTTTGTGTATTTGCAGGCCCAAGTGAAGAGTCAGAGCTTTTAGCAGAAGCAGTTCTAAACACCTGTTACACAATGGCAGTAGGAAGATGGGGATCTTTGAGTCACCAGTGTACTAAATATCAACCAATCCCAACTCCCTACCTCCAGTCTTCTGCAATGTGAGGTAAGCAATTGTTTAAAACTACTTTAGTTGTGCACACCAAAGTCTGCAGATGTTTGCCCAAGAATGCCCAACTCTCTGTAACTCTCTGAACCATAAATTCACTGTATTTTCCTAGCTGGCAGCATGAGGGATATTCCTCAAATGACAGTAAAAGCAGCTCAATGTGTTATTCGTTTGCCTCTCTCTTCTTTAAACATTTTCCTTTCACAGTGATTCTCACTTTGAGTCAACCACGTGGATCTTGTGAAGCCACCTACTAATACCTACTAATACATTTTCTTTTGGTTGCTGTGGAGATAAGGCTGTGCCCTGCTGCAAAGTTTCTCCATATTGTACAAATCAGTAGCATTTAAGCTGTGCTTGGACATTTTATAAAATGGCAGTGTGCTCTATTTTGAGTGCAAAGATGCACTGCACATCTTGTCTGCAGGTAAATAGTCACCATCTTTCTAACACACATCATGGATAAAGCTGATAAATAACTTGCTTTTGCAAATAAAAGATGACCACCCATGAACTTAGTGAATTAAATTAAAAACACAAGGACAGGTGGGTTTATCAGAAGCATATCAGAAAAATCAAGCCCATGAGCTTATCAAACACCCAGAGCAAGGAATGATGTGACCCCCTTATCAAGATCATATGAAAGGAATTGCACCAATACTGGGGTGCAGCAACACCCAGCCACCCACTCATCACACCAGCAGGTGGGTAGTGGTGCATGCCTCATGGACTCACAGACTGTGAGCTTCCAGCTCTGTCCCCAGGGCTCCATCTTGGCTCCATCTCCCTGCCTGATGTGACTCACTGGAAGGAATCCCTGTCCATATCAATGCAGTAAGCTGGAAGTACTCTGGGCCTATCTTGGAATAGCTCTGAGGTTTTCTGTTGTTGTTGTTGTAGTTTGTTTGTTTGTTTTTCCATATGGGGGTTTGAACTCAGGACCTACACCTTAAGTCACTCCCCCAGCCTTTTTCTGTGGTGAGTTTTATCGAGATAGGGTCTCAGGAACTATTTGTCCAGCCTGGCTTTGAAACTTGATACTCTTCATCATTGCCTTCTGAGTAGCCAGGATTACAGGCTTGAGCCACCAGAGTCAGGCTTAGCTCTGTGTGTTGAGCTGAACTCAAATTAGGAAGCTGAGGCAAGAGGATGGTGAGTTGAGGCCATCCTGGGCTCCATAGCGAGACTCTGTCTCAAAAACTCCACAAACAGAAAAACAAAACCAAAAAACTCTAGAAAAGGCTTTTTAAAATTGCATTTGTTGTCCTTTTACTTACTTGAAAGAGTACTCAAAGTGAGAACATTTTCTCCCAGTCTCAGACTGGTTTTTCATTGTTATCCTTGTGACCTGTGAGGAACAAAGGTATTTATATTTACATTTGATGACTGTCATTCACCATATAAATTTGAAAAAATTTTCAAAAATTTTCTTTAATATTTTGAGATTTTCTTTTACTTTGTTTCTTTCCCCACCTTTTACTTTGAGGTAGGGTCTCATTGTGCAGATAGCTAGTCAGGTTGGCCTTGAATACCTGGAGATCCACCTCTTTCTCCCAAATGCTGGAATTGTAAGTGTGTACCGCCATGTCAGGTTATGTTTTGTGCTCCTTTTGCCCACCTTAAGCTCACAAAATTTTATTTATGTTTTCTTCTAGAAATATACTTTGGAGTTTTATATTTTAAATATATTCTTTAAAATAATTTCCTTTTTGCATCATATAAACGTTAATATAAGGAGCAAGATACCATTTTTAAAGGTTTTGCCTCTTTTGCTATTCTTTCATAGGTAAAAAACATGATGGAATGGCTAGGTGGATATGAGGAGTCACCATGACCCAGAACCACTGCCTGCCCTGTGAAGTGTAAGAACAGTGACATAGGGTCCATCCTGCTTTTCTCCTTCATGTGAAGATACACGGAAACAGAGGCTGTTCAACCAGAGGCTGTTCATCTCACAGCCACAGAGTCCTTTCAAACAGCAAAATGCCACCTCTCAAATGCATAATTATACCCAATCAGCATTACTTTTACATTTTCCCACTAATTTACAGAAAAAGTATACCTCCAACTTTTGAAGGTCAGCCTTAGACACTCCAATTAAAATATTGTAAAGTTTTTCCTTTGTTAAGCGACTTCCCCATTAAGCTCTTTATTTATTCTGAAGAAGTGAATACACTTATTTTATATTTTGTGTATAATTTTATTTGTGGCAATGTAAATGCAGTATATGTGTTGTTTTAGGTTTTTGCATTATTCTTTCCTTATCTTTTTGAAAGTGTAGCCCTCCAGTGGTGGTCAGGTCTTGTCCTTTCACACTGACCTGGTCCTTTCAGATGGAACTCTGGAGGATGTGAAGAGAACAGTGCAAGTAACCTATTTAAGAAAAGTTTCTCCAAAATTCCCTAGCGATGTACTTACTGTGTTTAAGACAGTTGACTTGTCTCTGTCTTATTTGTGGGACAAATGTCACATATGTATCTGTAAATCCACACATCAGCAGAATTATATATACTCTGTCATTACTCATCCAGTTCTTCTAATTTCCTTGACAGATCACACTGGTTTTGGGGTTTTTCCACTCATTTAAGTGCATTTACATTTATTTTTTCACAATTTCTAGACATGTATCTATACATCTAAGACAAAGATAGATGGAAGTAAAGTAAATGGCTAAGATATATGTCATATAGATCTGAAATGATTTCCATAATAGCATTTTATACTCAAAATAATCTTTAAAACTTTTCTAGGGACTTAGAGGAAATGCTGGAAATATTTTGAAATGTGTTTGCTGAATGGAAAACTTAATAGATTAGCCAAAACAGTGTTCAGTACATATGCACTTGAATATTAGCAATAAAATAACTAGAAATCACCAAGTTATCACATTGAGTTGATAAAGACTGCAGCTCTGGGCCTTGTGTGGGAGCTTACTCCTATAATTCTAGCTACTCAGGAGGCAGAGTTCAGGAAGATCACAGTTCCAGACCAGCCCAGGCAAAAAGTTTGCAGGACCCCATCTCAATCAATGGCTGAATGTAATGGTGCACGCCTGCCATCCCAACTATGCAGGGGAAGCACAAGTAAGATTGTGTCCATGCTGCCCTGGTTATTTTAAAAAGAACCAACACTAAAATGGCTGGGGTGGGACTCCAGTGGTGAAGCTTCTATGTAGCAAGCACAAAGCCCTGAATTCAGTACCCAGTATTGACAAAAACAGAAATAAAATGGGTTTCTGATTATTTCGGGCAAATGAACTAGCCTCTTGTTCTCAATTGACTATTCTATATAAGTAAGGTGGTAGCTTTTGGTTCTCTGAGCAGCACCATGGCAACAGCAAAAACAAGTGCCTTACAAAAGGCTGCAAGAAGGGAGCCAAGAAGAAAATGGTTGACCAATTTTCTAAGAAAGATTGGTAGGATGTGAGAGCACCAGCCATTTCCAAAATAAGGAACCTGGAAAGACACCCATTATGAGGACTCAAGGAGCCAAAATTGATCTGATGGTCCCAAGGGGCGTGTGCTTGAAGTGAGCCTTGTTGAGCTGCAGAATGATGAAGTAACATTTAGAAAATTCAAGCTAATTACTGATGATTTTCAGGGCAAAACCTGTTTGACAAACTTCCATGAAATGGGTCCTACATATGAAAAAATGTGTTCCGTGGTCAAAAAATGGCAGACCATGATTGAAGTTCAAGTTGGTGTTAAGATTACCAATGGTTATTTTCTTCTTCTGTTCTGCTATTTTTACTAAAAAACACAACAATGAGATATGCAAAACCTCCTAGACTGGACACCAGCAAGTCCAGTAATTCCAGAAGAAGATGGTGGAAATGATGACCTGAGAATGCAAATGAATGATTTGAAAGAACTGGTTAATAAATTGATTCCAGACAGCACAGGGAAAGGGATAGAAAGGACTTACCAGTCTATTTTTCCACTTTGTGAGTCTATTAGATAAGTAAAAGTGCTGAAGAAGCCCAAGTTTGAGTTGGGAAAACTCACGGAGCTTCATGGAGAAGGTAGTAGTTTTGGAAAAGCTGCAGGTGAGTACATAGGTGCTAAAGCCAAATGAGCTGATGAATATGGACCCTCAGTCCAAGAATCTGTCTAAAATTCAGGTTTTTAATAGTGGCAATAAAAGAATCCTATTTGTGGAAAAAAGTGGGATAGTAATGAGATGAAACTCACTGGACTGCTGTGATCGTAAATAATTTGCCTATTGAACACTCTAACTAGTATCTGACACATATTAAGGGCTAATTGAATGTTGGCTATTATTTTGATTATAAATTTCACATGTCCTGGAAAAGCAGTAAAAAGCTGTATGTCTTCTTTAGTTAGTACTTATTAACATCACATAGAAGACTGTATGGTCATATTTCATTAGCTCGAAGCATGTTACTTTGCAAATTCCATTTAAAAAAAACCCAAAATTGAAATGCTAGTTCCTAAAATCTTTGCTCAAAAATCAATGACTATTTCTATATATCTGGGTATCTATCTATCTATCTATCTATCTATCTATCTATCTATCTGTTATCTATCCATACCTATCCTCATTATGTCTATCATCTATCATCTATTTGTCTATGTATCTATCATCTATCCATCTATTATCCATCTATCACCTATCTCTCTATCCCTCTACCTATTTCCTATCATCTTTATTACCTATCTATCTAGCATCTATCATCCACACTCTATTTCTCTGTCTTCCAAGTCAGTGTTTCTAAACCATTATCTGACTACAACCACCTGCAGCAAAATCCTCTGGTGGTCAGTTACATGTTGGAAAATCTGAGTTCATAATATTTTCCCACTTGCTTTATGTTTCTTATACAAATGGTTATAATTCAAATTTTGGAATACTGATCTATCATTACTTTACAAATGTTCATTCACCTCAGTTGATATATACCCTATTTAAGAATAAATGACTGTTCCAATAATCATGATCAAATCTCAAAGCACACCATAACCACACTATATTACCTAAATCCAACAGCAGTGCATATATAAAATCGTATTCATCCATCAAATTTTGGTTCACATCTTATCTTTCCATGTCTACTACAACTTCTTCAAACGCCACCCAGTACAACACTGCAGACACGTTTACTACATTACCCAACTTCTTTTTCTTTGAGACCTAAGTCACACTTAGTTAACAAAGTGAAGAAGAGCTGGTCAGACCTGCATGAGAGCTGCAATTACACCATTTACTGCAGGAGGCACTTGCTGCTTGGCTCACTAACCTCACGAGTTCTTCATCTTTGAATATTCACCAATGTCATTCACACACTAAATTGAGTATTATTAAACATAATTTACGTAAGTCACTTTAGTCATGCTTTGCTCATATTAGCAAATGAAATAATAGTTTCTTTCACCACCTTCATTGTTATTTAACAATTGTGTGTGTGAAGATATGTGCATGCTTGTATGTGTGTCCCCAATTAGATGAGACTTTGGCTTGTTAAGTTTGCTTTATCACTTTGCATCTCTAACATATGGCATAAACTTTCTGTAACTACTTTAGTTGTTACTATACTTGTAATATCACTCTGTTAGCATGAGACTTATATGTCCCACACATTAAAACGTATATTGATTACTGGTTTATGTATGTGTTCCCATTATTAACTCAGATGTCTTTGCAGGCTACCACTGTTTTATTTGTGTATCTGGAGGGTTAACTCTAGCACCTGATATAAAATAAGAACTTCTCATGTGCATGTTGAATTAATGAATGAATGAGCTTTGCATTTCTAAAGAAATTAATCTTGGAGCAGAGCGGTCCCTCCATGATTATTAATGCATGCATTGAAAACCACTGAGAACTTTACAGTCTCTGCACTTCAGCTTAGGTCTTGTGGTGTTCACTCTTTGAATGTAGTGCTTGATGCCGAGAACTGCTGGGTTGGTGAATGAATGAACAGGTGACTAAGTTGATGGATGTGTCACAATTTCAACATCCTGGCATTGATTTACAAATTGACATTTACTGTGGGTTTGAAAATAACCAGTTGAAAGGAATTAATTTCCTTTCTTAGAGATGAGACTATTTCAATCCAAGGAGTGAAGACATGTACCCGAGTTACTTGTTTTGAAGAAAAAAATGAAGAAATGACATATATGTGGATAGCTTTTGTCATTTATTAACATGCAAAGATTTCTTATAAGGGGAAGCAGAAATTAAAAGATAAATTACACAATGAATTTGAGTTTGTAAATGCATTTCAAGGAACTATGACAGGAAAGATTATTTTTTTCTCTACAGATGATCATATATAGTTAGTTGTGATCAAGAAAGTGTGAATCAACAGGAAGTAAGATACAAAATGCACAGGAGTTAGCAAAAAGAAGATTCATTAATATTTATTATTCTGGCCAGCAATGTCTCTCACTCTGATTCACAATTGTTGGGTTCTATTTTATGTGACTCTGTAGTAACAGAAATTTCAGTTAAAAGGGTCATGGTGACAACTGAATAGAGATACTGAATTTTGTAAAATTATTTACAAGTAAATCTGGGAACAAAACATATTGATAGTGGTTTAATAGAAGTAAAGAAAAGCAGCTGCCACTCTTTCAGTCAACATAACAATTATTATGTGGAAACCACACACATTAGTAAATTAAAATTTATTAAATCATTTAGATGTGAGAACACCTATCATCACTTCTTTCAATAGTCAAAGAAAATGAGATGATATTTGCCTAACTGAGCTAAGCAAAGACAAGTTTTAGACCTTCAGTGTGACTCACAGGCCATCATGTTTCAAGTATCGTTGCTTGTCTCCTGGGTGCCTTGGGCCCTGACTGTCCTATCCTGAATGAACCTCCAGAGCAGATCCAAAGTTGATTTGAATCCTCACAAGCTCAGAAACACCAGGAATGTTTGTAAATGAATGTTCCTCAAACCCACATACAAAATTTCCAAAGTGTAGGTGCAGAATCATTCCTAAGAATTTGTAGCACAGACCCCCAAAGGGTTCCTACATACATCAAAATTTGAGAATCACTAGAATTGAAAATAGATTATAAATTTTCTTATTATTTCTCATTTAATTAAAGTATTCCATAAGTGGGAATAAACAGCCCCTGCTCTACTTCCTGCTTCCTAAAGTCTGAATATTTTTTTAATTATTGAAGCATAAACATATTTCAAATACTGTACCTTATCTGAGGCAACCAGCTCTACCTTGCTACTAATGGCGCGTATAGTGCCTAAATTACTTGCAAGCTATGAACAGAGATAATTTTGGAGCAGGATACAGGGGCAAATTTCTTCAATTTTTTTTTTGTACTTGAAAGACCAGAAACTTTGTGGAAGTTTTCCTTATTATAAGTATTATCTGATTTTGCTTCTATTGGTTTTGAAAAAAAAAATCAAACAGCACAACTTTGAGAAAAAGAAAAAGAAACGACTTCAAAAAATATTCAAGGGATTTTATTTATTTGTTCCTTTCAAGCCCTCCAATCTGCTGAAAAGCAATGTGGCTGTGCCTCTATGCATAATTCTGGAAGAAAGGTCTGAGGAGCAGGTAACACCATGACTCTTGGTCATCAGTGTTAGAGGCGGTGGTTTTAGCCTTTATTCTAAAGATATGAATAGTTTACACACCATGTTTACAACTTAGAGTACCCTGAACTTGTCTGCATGGCTATTCTTACAGTAACTCTTATAGCTTCTCATGCCATCCTCTTACTCATTCAGGCCTCTTTCCTTCAGTGTAAAGAATGTTCTTTAGTGTTTTTTGTATGACAGTGTTGAAGGAGATTCATTCTTCTATTCTGAGAATGTCTTTAACTTTTTTCTCCTAAAGGGTCACTTTGGGGACAGTATTTCTGGTGGGAAGATTTTTTTTTTTTCTTTTAGTACTATAAAAATCTCATGCTACTCTCTTCTGGCTTGTAAGTTTTCTACTGAGAAGTCTACTGTCAGGCTACTTGGAGCACATTTATACATCAGCTTTTTCTTTTCTGTTAATGTTTTGATAATCCTTATGTCTTTCATCTGGAGAACTTTATTATAAGATTTATTGGGATAGACTTGGTTTAGGTAAACCTCCCTGGTGACATTTCACTTTCCCAGACCTAAATATTTTTATCTTTGCCTAGGGCTCAGGAATTTTCTTTTATGATATCTCTGACTAAACTTTTTACCCACCTGACATGCTTAAGTCCCCCTTGAACCTCTAATCTGAGTGTTTGCTCTAATAATACTGTCTAAAACTTCCTCAGGGTTTTCTTCATTTCTCACTTTCTTTTCTTCTGCAAATGTGTTTTCAACTAGACTATTTTCAAGCTCACTATTTTACTACTTTTCTCTTCTGTTTGTTCTATTTTGCTGTTGATGCATTCCAACATTGTTTTAAATTTGACTAGTGTATTTTTCAGCTTAAGGATTTCTGTTTGATTTTTTAAAAAATGCTTCTATCTCTGCATTAAGTTTCTCTGTTAGAGTGTTGAACTTTTTCTCTGTGTTTGCTTCCACCTTGTTAGGTTTCCTTTAAATAGTTACTTCAACTTCTCTATTTGAATGTTCATCCACACTGGCTACTATCTGGTCAATTTAGGGCACCATGTTTTGACCATGGGGTTAGATAAGAGTTTCCTGAAAGCTCTTGATGCTTGGTATGCAACATTATCTCAGCATCAAAGGAATAGGTAAATATTTATTCTAGGCTTCATAAATTGGGTTTATTTTTGGTGTGTGTGCCTATATGTCCAGAAATTCTAAGCACAGTGATTATTTTCCTCCAAGCTTGTACACGCTTTTTTATTTCATCTCTAGATGATACCTAGAGTCCAGGTTTGCAGTGAATCTATTATGTTATATTGCTACTGTTTCAACAATAGAGGGTAATCCAAGCCCAGGTTTATTTTAAATCTACAGTTGACAGATTGCATGGCATGAACTGGGAGAGTATGAGAAAAGAGAAGTCAATCTCCCCTAAGCCTCTGCTGGAGATTGATAAGGCCCAGGTGACTTCATTCAGTCACTAGCCTTTTGATACTCAGCCCTAGAGACCAGACCAAGGCTTCAATGAATACATGTGATCACCAATGCTATAAAACTATGTCATATCCTGAACATACAATACACACAGAGCAGCACAGTATGCAGAACAGTGCCAAAGCTTACACTGCTTTGTGCTGTCTATAGAGTAGGTGAACCAAGACTGCTGTAACCAGCCATGGTGACAGAAATAGAAATCTGAGAGTGGGGCCCACCTGGCACCAGGGTTCTATCAAAGGTACTAGTTGAGAATGGGGTTGCTATGATCTGCCTGTGGTTAGCTGCAGCCTGCTGCTGTGCTTCAAAGCAAAGTTCTGAGCTAACAACCCTATCTTATCCTCAGTGAAGGTGGCTTGTAGTCTTGCTACCTACAAGCTTGAGTTGGAATTGGTGAAGAATTGCATCATCCCAGGGATACACAGAGTCCATGCTGCAGCTTGTAGTGATGAATCCATCTTAGTAAGATACAGCTCTCTACCTAGTGCTCATTTCAGTTAGAGCCTTCACCTATAAGTACTGGCCTGGTGATAACTGTGCTACCGAAGGTTGGAAGATAAGTGGTAGAGATAGTTCCTGGCTCATCAAACCTATTGCTAAGCTGAGTTACACTTATGTCTCACAGCCACAGGGACTGGCACAGTCATTGTGGGGGCCTTTTACCTTAGATCCACTCAAGGCAATGATGGTGGTAGACGTTCACATTTGTCCAACTGGCCTGCACTTCTCTGAATGGTGCTGGAGTAGGTCTAGGGGCTCCGTCTGCAAGCTCTAGTCTGGGTATAGAGACCTTGGGTTTGTGCCTAATGCCTAGTCTCACCACGGTGTCTGGATCCTAAGTCCTCTGCTAGCTGATTGAGTTTTGCTACTGTCTCTGCTGCTCACAGACTCTACTGACTGCATACACAGCACCCAGTTCAGCCTGGGATTAGGGATCTTGAGGCTGCACTTAGAGCTCAGTTTCTACATTTCAACTCTAAGGCCTGTATAATTCCCTTCCGCTCTTGCAAGGGCAAGGTCAGAGTTAGAAGCATTGCTCTCTAACTTTCTTTCAATGAAAGGAAGCAGTATTGTGCCTAAACATAATTGAAATGATTTTAAAACAAATAAATTTCAAATTTGCACCATAATTATATTTGTATTGCTTTTGAAGAGTTTAAAAGGAAGCAACTTTTTAGTTGTAATATAATTACTAAACAAGCAATTAAATCAATCAATGCACACATAATCATTGTTTGTATTAATTGCCTACAAAGCATTGTTCTTACAGCAATAGAAAATACTAGTCTTGTGAACAATGGAGAATGCAAAGTAAGAATTAGACATAGTTACTACTCCTCGGAGTTTGTACTTAGAGATGGACAAAAATTAAGATGTAAAAATTTGGATTCTTTTTATGGATTAAGAAGTTTCAATGAGTGGAAAGGTGCACTAATTTTAAAAGATAGGGGTGAAAAGAAGAGTCAAGTGACAGGTGAAAGAACCAACAGTGGATAGGATGTCACATGCAAGGACATGTTGAGATCTGAGCACGAGCTCTGAATCATAGCATTAGATGAACTCACAGAGGTCTCCAAATGGACACCTTGATTAGACAACACAAGAATAAGATTCTTGTACATCACTTGGTCACTCACACTCTAAGCTAAATTTCTTTGGTTCTCAAAGGACATAGAAATAATAATCAAATAGTTTAATAAAGTATAGTGTATTAAAAATATACATGACCCTCAGGGGTATCTGTTTCACATGATTTCATCACAAAAAGTGAAAACCTGAGTAAAATTTATTCAAATATGCAGCTAACTTCAATGAAAGCTGAAATATGTAAACCAATATCTATATGGATAAACACATGATCACTCTCCTCTTTTTAAAAAATGCATTCATTTCAAATTGCTCAAAGATTGCATTCTCTAATGGTATTTCTATTTTAGGGAAAACAATAAAAAATTCTGTGGATAATTAAAACTGTATTGCTCCAAAGTCACAGTAAGGATTCAGAAACTTTCGCAAGTGATTTCCCAGTTGCATTTACAAAAGCCTTTAAGATTTGAAAGAGAATTTAGTCACTAAATTATGAATATAATTTAGGACATCAGACATAATACAAATAATCTGTTTATTATTAAAGACACTAATATTGAGCCTAAAAAAGGAATAATTGTCAGCAATAAACTGGTTGGTTTTATCATTTCTGGGCAGAGTTGTGCATCTGGCATGAGTGTAGTTAACATTTTTGCATTTCTCCATAATTTTATTTTGAGTGCTATTGACAGGTTGATCCAGAACCTGTGTAACATTCCTTTAAAAATAGGCTTAACCTGCCTATTCTTTATTCTTTCCTGTGTTTTTAAATCTATGTACAGACAGACACTTTCTTTTCCTTAGTTTATATACATTATGTATATCTTTTAGTGAGAATTTTCATAAACCCCACTTATTTAATATACTCATTTGGATTTTTAGCAGAAATATCAATCTGTTACATAAATTCAGAATAATATTCTTTTAGATAAAAGATATTTTCTCATTATAGTATAAAAACAACTTTGAACAGCTTATTTTCTAAAGAAATATAATGACTTTACTTACATTTTATGGAAATATAAGAAGGGAGACTTTAAAGGAACTTTTTTTGTTAAAATAATTGTTATACTGTAGATAGGATAATTAGCCAGAAATCTAAGCAGATTTTATACAGATACTAATGTTCTTATATGCACTTTAAGCACTTTTACTAGGCAATTATTTGTTTTTTTAATTTGATGATTAATAAAGATAAACTCTTAAAATTAGTATTTCCAATAAAATAAATCAATTCTTTTCACGATTAAGGAAAAACATTTTCAGGGTATCTTGAATGTCTTCAAGAGCAGATCTGTGACCCCAAGCATGATGTCCTGTAAGGAGAGTTCACGAGTAAAGGGAAGAGAGTGGTGGGGACTTTAAAGAGCAGACACTGCTGGGGATGGAATCCTGCAGGTTCACCCTTCGGGATCTGGGGAACATTGAGGACACACCTCAGAGCTGGAGACTTTACTGTCTAAAGCCCCATCGATCACTGTGGGAAGACTGTTGCTGAGGAGGGTAAGTTGGGGTGGAGTGAAGGAGGGAGGACTTAGCTCCACAGCACTTCCAGCCTCCTTTCACATTCCTGTGAGTGAAACTTGTTACGGAGGATGGTAATTGCTAGAAGAAGAAGCCATTTTATCTGTAGGAGGACAGTGAAGGTGAGGAGGTGCAAGAATATCACTGCTTGAGTCTTCTGCACGGGAAAAAGGTGCAATGTCTAGACTGTTAGGCTAAAATCAGAAAAGCTAGGCTAGTCCGTTGTATGCTTGAAATGTCACAAATGTGCAGCAAAGCCCTTTCCTTACATGTCACCTTCTAGATATGAGACCACTGCACTGGCTCTGTGTTAGGCAAATCGATGGAAGTACAAGTGATGTCGGGCAGGAAGTGACTGTGATGCTTAAAATGAAATGAGTAACATGATCTCTTGTTTCTAAAACCTAACAAGGAGCCAGCATCAAGGAAATCTGATCCCAATGACACCAATGACTCCAAGATGGGCACAGGGGCTGAGCAGTCTACCAGCCAGCACTTGCCTCATCTGCTGTTTGTATTACTGGAGTAAAAGTAGGCTTTTACAAATACAAACAGAAATGCTTTGGGGGTTATTCAGTGGTTTTTGTGTTAGAGAGTGCCGGGCATTGTTTTTGCCATAAAGCCAGGATGGCTTTGTAAAGTGAACATTCAAAGTGACATAAATGGAATATTTTGGTGCTACTGAAAAATGTTTGCATTATTTAAAATGGCAAATGGTAATTAAGTGGCTAAGTGATCTGTCATCTGTTTGGGACATAGTCTTGCTGATAGGGGAATCAAACAGAAGCATGACTTACAGAGAGTCATCCTGGAAAAGCCTCTTCTGTATGCACATGACTTTTACTTTGGTTTATGTGAATATTCTAGGAAATGTGTGAGCACTTGGCAGGGACGTGACCATCATTAAGAAGACTTGACCATATCACAGTTACCTCACTAAGGATCAGAAGCAATGGTGCTTGAGGAACCGGCTTGCAGAATAAACATGGAGGGCAATGATTCTTTTCAAGCTTACTATTTCTGCTAGACAGGTCTAATCACAGAGAATTTTCTAACTTATTGCTAGGAATACAGATTTTTGAAGAGCCAGGGTTTCTACATGTGCTAATTATCGGTTTTATTGAAAATTAATTTTTAAATAAGCATAAAACAAAACTATGTTTAAAATAAATGAATAAATTTCATGTATGTTGATTTTTACAAGAACCATTTTTAGTGGTCTTATATTTATCCTAAGTTAATAGCATAATATTATTCTACCGCACAGGTCAGTTTTATAGCTTTTCCTAGGAGTTAGCATGTAGTTCTTATCCATGTGTCAAAAATTTAACATTTCAAGGTATAATTTCAGTTTTTTTAATAATATAAAGGATATGGCATTTCTCAAATTGCCTATTACATGTAATATAATACATCACATGTACATATACATATGTTCATATGATCCTCCAGACTTCAGCCTCTCTCCAGCACTTAAGAGAACAGGCATGTTTAAAAGAATTCTGAGCTTTAGGACTGAAACTCAGAAAGTAAGCATTTCTCAATTTTAAAATTAAAATCCCACTTCCCAATTGCTAATAATAAAACCCTCTTCTGAAAATTTGGTCAAACAGAAAGTTACATAATTGTAGACTAAAATAAAGGTGTAGGCACATGCAAGCACACACACACACACACATACACTCCTAGCATTTTCCTCTGAACTAAAACACCTATCCTCTGAACTATGGAATTAGTTTGAAGTTCTGGAAGTGACTCCAATGCTGCATAGTTACCTCCTTGTTTGATGTGCTCTCATGGTCAAAACAAACCATCATTATCCTTCTTACAGAAAAGTTTATCTCTTGTGTGGGGGTATGCTGAGGTTGTAGGAAAAGAAATACATGATCAAAGGAATCGATAGTGATTCAGCATGACATTAAAAATATAGCCCGCAGCATAAAAATAAATTCCATAGCCATGTTATATTGACATATTTTAAAACACTCAAATTGTTTAACAATGTTGAATTATCACAACTGATAGCCCTTCCTCTGTATAATACAAAATGCTTAAAACCGTGTTTAGCAAAATTACAGAGCAAAATTATTTCATCATTAAACCACCATTTCTAGACACATTTTCCCACTTAAGATTGAAATCCTTTAATATTTTCATTGCCATGGAAACCTTCCCAGCAACCCAGCAGCCTGTCCTACCTAGAATGATACTAATTCACTAACAAGTGGTTTCTCTATTTTATTAGTCATTAAGTCCAGTCAATTTCACTCCAGATTATTTTATTAATCCCATATGTTGGGGTTCTCTGTCCTCTCTTATGTGGATTGCTAACTCTGTCTAGCAGGTGGTCTTTCACCTTTTGCTTATACTGTGTTCTCCAGACTACAGATCAGAATCATGTTTCTGAAATACAAACATGGAAGGCTGCCTGCTTTATGTGGATGGCACACAATCCTCTGATGGCTCCTAGTTTCCTTCATCTTCCCTCTTGCCCTGGTGTCTGTATCCTACCTGCTCTTTCCAACCTCCAGTCCATTGAAGATGCTCTACTTTTAGTCTGGATTAGGTTTTGTTTTCATCATCAAACTGCTATTACATATGTCAGGAATAAATTGTATAACTTTGACAATGTGGCTTATTTATCTCTGCCCTATGTTCTACTCTTTAATTTTGTAAAGGAATAGTGGAAAATTTAAGATGTGTGTTTTTGATGCTAACTTATTTGATTTTTTTAACTTGAAGAGTTCCCAACATAAAATTTCTTTGTCAACAATTATTTTCCAGAATCTTTATCAATTATGAACTTTAATTTAAGATTAATTTGTACATAGAACCATAATCTGAACATTTTTATCCATCTACCACAATGACAATATTTATTTTTGCTTTAGTATATATATATACTGGGTTTGGGATAGGTGGCCAGTTAAAGCATGGGGCAGATTTCAATGAAGAAAAATATCTAGCTCATTCTGTGTTTTCATATCGGTTCCATGCTAGACATTTAATGTAATACATAAATTTATGCTGGGTGGGTTATACTTCTTTACTACAGATGATATATCAAGATATCACTCCAAAACACATGAAAGCCTTCAAGGCAGTAATCATCCCATCTATCTTAAAGTCTAGGAAATTGACATTCATTTGGGGAAGGCTGTTTACCTTGCCCAGTGTCAAACAATAAGTGTGAAAACAGATTGCAAACTCAAGTCTATGGAACTCCAATCCATTGCACCATTCTGTCTTCTGTGATCAATCTAGAATCTTGTCACAAAGTAAACATTCCACTATTAAGCCAAGCTAATTTATTTGTGTCTCAAAAATAATAAGAACTCTCCATTCCGAAGGAAGCTTTGTTTTATCATCCTTCTATCAATATAATACATCAAAAAGAAAAGAGGCAAGGAAGATATTGCTCCATTTCCAATTTATGATTCCAAAGAGCTACCCTTTACAGGGAAGTAATCTCACAATTTTCTAACTAATAAAAATGCCACATCAATAGACAGCTTCAGAAAGAATATCCATAAGGGATTAATGAAAAGAAATGTTTCCTCTGTACACTGTCTATTTTTCCCAGGTATAAAAGTAATTGCAATACAATATAAGCCATATTTGGTGATAACATCATTGAGCATAGACTCACAGTAAAACCTTAGTAAACTAGGAGAAATTGCAATTGATCTGGATGAGCATAACTATTGAAAAAGATGTCAAGAAACTGCCAACTAAAGAAACAGTCATAACTGAAACAACTGTACTTCTAGTTCAGATACACTTTCTTTCTAGACTATGAAGCACTAATCTCTTACAAGTAAGAAAATAATATATTAACTTCCTATTATCAAACAAATTTACCACTAACTTTTCAAGGGTAAAATCATTCTATATGTTTTACAGGTATTTGAAAATGCAGAGCAGTGAAAACTTCTATGCTTAAAGATATTTCCCAATGTTATTGAAATATTTAAGATGGACTTCTGTTTCATTTTGCCCTGATTTCACCCTAAATACCTGATTCTGGAGGATATCCAACTTATCTTTCCTTCCCACCAGCTTTCCCTTTTTCTTTTACCTTTTCTCTGCCTTTTTATTTATTATAAATAGACTCAAGTATTATTCATTTATTAAAAAACTTAGCACACATTAAGAAATGAATAATTTACAATATCTGGTCATAATATATGAAATTCTCACATACTCATCCCAATAACCATTTCTTTACAGTTATTAATCATTTTATTCAGAGATCAAAATTCTCTCTTTGCATCAGAAAAAAAAGATGTATTTTCATCTGACTCACATGGATTGTTTTTGTTTCATTCTTTGTTATAATTCCTCCACAGTATAACACATTGTTTTATTAAATTATTGAAATGAATTTAATCACAGCATGGATAAATAAATAATAATGTAACTGCACAAAGAAGAAAATGTTGGTTTGGGAAAAATAAGATCATTGATGCAGTTTGGTTTTGTAATTTTCCATGTTCTGAAGAATTACAAGGCATTCAGTCCATTAATGGGAAGAAAGAGGCAGCATTTTTGAGCAGCAGGCATGGAATGGCAGCAATTATATGCCTTTGACCTAAGTGGCAGAAATAAATTTGCCAATGCCATAAAATTGGGCATGTTTAAATTAACGTATATAACTAGAAATGCAGGTTCAATATATTTTAGTTTGATGAGACCATTCAACACAAAGCATAAATGAAATTAAGTATGTACATATATCCATGATAGAATTTCTACATGAACACTTACAGAGGGAGGTTAAGGTTTTATTTGCAAACATCCTCAAGTCTGACCTGTTCTTTGCTTAGATTTATCACAAGTCTGCAGGCATAGCTTGCTGCTGGAAATGACTTGAACAATTAAATGTTCAATCTAAAATAAGTGAAAGATTCCACTCCAGCTGCATTTGCTAAGCCAGTTGGTAATGCACTGATAAGGCAAAAAGATGCTGGAGAGTGAGAAATCTGATCTTTAGGGCAGTGGCTGCATTGTTGTCTTAGGATACACAGATCCTCACTGGCCTCAAACCAGCTTCACCAGGAGAGCCAGAAGAACAGAGAAAGAACTTACCATTTATCCTTTCAAAAGTGCCACACATCAGGCTTTTAAATTACACCATGTTACGGTGAAAAGAAATGTATATCATCAGTGTACATTTAAAGTACTTTTGTTTCATAAATTGTTAAAAATAGAGATTGTGAAAATATGCTCCATTTAAATTTCTTGTTGGTGCTCTATGCACAGAGTCACATATCTGTGTCATTTTTCTATGCCTAAGTGGTCTCACATTAGGATTAAACAATCCTTAGACAAATTGGTTGCATAAATGTTGAACTCTATTTTTAAACAAAGTAGGGATATTTTAAAATTTCTGTAATAGTTAGAAACAGCTGATTATTTTAATTTACATGCTGTAAGGATGCTTGGTTCTTAACTAGTATTTATCAAAGTTTAAAAATATACAAATACTCAAAATAGAGCAGGTACTTTTCTGCCAGAGTTGTCATCTGATTCCAGCAGCTTTTTTTCAATAACTGTGCATGGTTACCTTAATATGACCAGACAGACTTCTCGGTGAATTTTAATCTAGCACTTACTCCACTAGGTCAAATGCTGGAACTTCCACCAGTAAGATGAACAATTTAAAAAAATTAAAATATCAGAACAAATATTTTTAAAATTTGAACTTTCTGATCTAAAAAGACATAGCCATAAATGAACAATTGTGTGAGCATATTCAAATCATTTGTGCTTTTTCCCCTATGGATTTGCCTCTATCTTGGTAATATCAACAGGTAATATGGATGTAGAAATAAAGACAAAAGGGCCAGTTCAGTTACTGATTTCTAAGTTTTGCAGTGGGAACACAGTTACATGACATGGAATTTAGAATCTCTTTCCTGAGTAGAACAAGCATATGGGTTGATTGTTTCCATTTGTACAGTGACACCTATCCTAAATCAATAGATGCGTCCTCCATAGTTTTAGGTCTTTTTTAAGTTTGCATGGTAGACTCTGTTTTTCAAAATTAATTTAAATTTATTCTTTCCTTTGTCTTTGACAGCTATTCTTTTTGACAGAAGTAATTTATATGTAAAATGACTAATTAAACAAATGTAATTGAGTTAATTATATATAACATGTACCATCACACATATCTCTGAGCTTAAGAATAAGAATAAAATGCTAAGTGAAATAAAGCATCAGATCTGTTTCTTTGTAATCGTCTCCAAATTATCATCTGGTTTCTTGAGATGGAGTTCTCATCTGAATTTCTTCTTTTTGTTTTTTTTCCCCCTAGTACTGGGGATTGAATCCAGCACAAGCTTAGGAAAGTGCTCCATGTACCAGTTAGCTAACATTCCTAACCTTTTTCACTTATTTTGAGACAGGGTCTTCCTGGGTTCCAAGGCTGACCTTGAACTCTCGGTCTTCCTAGTTGTGCCACCAAGTGTCTGGCATTACAGGCATACAACAATGTACCATCTCTCAATAATTTTCAATACAATATTGTGCCATCTCTCAATAATAAAGTTACAAATGTTTATATTTTCCCTTACTATGTTTTCAGTATGAATTATGTTGCTTTCAATCACTTGGCCTTTTGAAAGAAAGTGCTCTTTTTATGGAAAATTTGCTATTTTAGCATTCTTCAACAAAATATGACTGTTTAAAAGAGGACTACAACTAGCTTTAGTTCTTAAAAACAGTTCCCAATTGCTTTAAGCATATGTTACTTGAGTAAAAACAACTTTATGAGCATTTTCAGCCTCGTACATTATTCTGAGAACAGAAGAAAAAGAAGTGCATACAGTGGTGATCACTAAATATGGATACAATTGGAAGCCAGCAAGTTTATTAGGAAAAGTAAGTACACACATGCACTGAGCACAATAGCACATTTTATACGAAATACTGGGCTGGCAGCGTGACTCAAGTTGTAGAGCACCTGCCTAGCAAGTATAAGGCCCGGAGTTCAAACTCCAGTACTGCAAAAACAAAAAAGGAGAAAGAAAATAAAAGTAATTAGGGCTTCTATAGTGCTTATTGTTGTCCAAAGAAATATTGGGCAAACAGCCAACACTTATAATTCTGTTATATAAGATTATATTTCTCTAAACTCATAATCACAGTGTCATTTTGAAATTAATTTCCTTCTAAGTATGTTTACTAAATAGAGATTGATGACAGGTAGATAGATGGATGGTGTATGGATGGATAGATAGATGCATAGATAGATATATAAATATGAGGTCCAAGTGCAGAATGGCAATAAAGAAAACTCTGTTCCCCAAAGCAATTACACAAAAAAGCCATAGAAAACTTAGATAATAGTTATAAATTTAAGTGCAGAAAACCTTTATAATAATATTTACCTTCATCTATGAATTGCTTCATCTGAAAAGATTTCTCCTTTACTATTCAAAGTTCAGATCAAAGTAAATAGAGTTCCATATTTCCTCCTATTGTTTTCTTAGAGCATTTACTCTTCTTACTACATATGTTGAGACTATAACTAATATGAACGTATTTCTGTAATGATTGTTATTTTCATTCTTTTTGATTCTTCAGATTATAAGAAGTGTGGCACTCTAAAGAGACAGCCAAATAACTGGCATGTAGTAATTACCCTTCAATTTCCTAATGTCCAGTTTGTAGTTTAAAATGAATATTAGCTGAAAGATTGTTTCATAATTTCAAGTGGAAGAAAAATTAAATGGAAATTCTGTTGTGTGGCATTGATTTCAGATTGCATTGACTTCAGATTTAAAAAAATGAAAGGAAATTATATAGACATCTCCAAAAGACAAAATAGAAAAAGAACAAAAATAATCACTGAAAAATTTTGCTGGACTTCAATTATATGCCAGTTTTTACTGATATTTATATCCCAATTCAGATATCACGACTAGTTTCTGAGAGAAAAGTGAAGCTTAGATCTTTGAAGCAATTGACTAAACTTATCAATTCTAAAGCGCTGAACTGAACTCAAAAATTAGGTCAGTGTGGCATCAAAGACTGTCTTCTTGGCTTTATACCTATGGTGTGCTCATTCTGGAAGCTCTCAAAGCAATCTTTTGGGGAATAGAGCGTCATCTTTCTCAATGGCTCACAGGCATTTAGGATGTAGCAAGTACCAATAAACATCTGTTTTTGAAAAGTGTCACAGGTAAACAATAAATACATATATCACAAGTCAAATGATTCCACTAAATACACTTATCACAAGAACAAATGATTTCAGGGAGGCTGCATATCTAATTAATTCATTTATATTTAAGTTGTAATTAAAATATCATTTGTCCTCATCAGGTAAAATGTTAATCAAATCTACGGAATGCAAGGTCTATACAACTTGGTAATTTCAGACCAAATGCTTAAGAAAAGTCATTTTGGTATTGAAATAATATAAACTCTAAGAAGAATTTCTAAATTTTCATATATGGTAACTGACAGAATGCCAGAATCTTTTGTTGACGATATTGCTGTGCACACCAAAAAAACAAATCAACTCTGCACTCAGAAGTGAGCCTACCAAAGAGCTCTCCGTGCCTCTCAGTCAATAAATTGGTGCATTTCCATCCGACAGATTCTGGTGATTATTTAACTCTGTCTCTTAAGGATTCAGTTCTGTGGGGAGGAAAAAAGAAACAATACTTCAGCGTTAATATTGAAATAGTGATGAGGCAGCACGGGCTTGCTCTGTGAACAGGTCTATTAGCTACTTGACTTTTAATTACCTTTTTAAAAAACATATATGTCGTGGGATTTTCCCTTCTTTCATTATACCTGCCAGACCCTGAACTTTTAATTTCAGTCTCTTAATTACAGTGATATCCCCAGGTCTTTTGTACCCTCCATTTTTGCAGCAGTAATATCATTTTAAACATTTACTTTACTGCTCCTGCTCCATTTCCCTAGATGGCCATCTTAACTTTACACAAGCTGAATTCCACATCTCTGTGCTGCTGCCATAACAAATTTCAGTGTCTTTTCTTCTTAACAGTATCCTTCTTAGTGCTAACGATGTTCCCTTCTTTAGCACTAAATTTTATTGTCAGGACATTCTGCTGTGGAAATTCAATTGTCTGTAAATCTGAGCATCAGTAAAGCTGCTAACATCATTGAGAGTCTTATTTAACTGTCTGGCACGTAAATCAGATAAATTTTATTTGATTCCAGTGGGGTGTTTTTCTAGAGCTTAGTACTCTAACACATACAGATATTAACTAACTGCACATTCAAGGGCATATTACGGCTGCAAAGAGGGATTCACCCACTAAGCATAGCCTATCTCTCTAAAAGGCAATCATCAAGAAACATGTCTGGAGTAATGTCGCCCTGGGTCAGTGATATAAAAGGAGCTGGAAATTCAATGCTTTTCATTGCTGTCACTACTGTGCCCTTTCCTTTCGATAGGAGGCTTACCACATTCTTGTTGCACTGTGTCCCAGGCTATCACTCCTTGCATGGATAGTAACATTTTCAAAATGTTATAGTAAGTAATTATTTTTGGCATGTATGTCATCATACGTTACAAGATCCATGTGTAGTAAATATTTTTAACTCATTTCATTTTAAGTGTCTAAAATTGGCATTCTGAATAACAGAAACAACTTCTCTGTAATTGATGTATTCGTATAGGACAGAAGCATGATTTGAACACAGGTCCAAAAATGTCTATGTATGTGTGCTTATGTGTGCATGTATCTGTTTGGGGGTGTATATATATATGGGTGCGTGTATTATTTTAAGATTTCTATTCTAAATGGGCTTCTCTGACTCATTCCTGTAATCCTTGCTACTCAGGAGGCAGAGATCAGGAGAATTATGGTTCAAAGCCATCCTGGGCAAACAGTTCACGAGACCCTATCTTGAAAAGACCCGTGACAAAATGGTCTGGCAGAGTGGCTCCAGGTGAAGGTTCTGAATTCAATCTCCAATAGTGCAAAAACAAACAAAAAGAGATATCTATTTTAATGTATAATAAAACACATGCATATGCATGTACATATTTTAAAGTACTTACTTATATCTTATCAAGGAAAATGCAAATTTAAGTCTCTGCTTAAAAATTTTCACAAAAATGCTACCAGCTCAAGGCAGACATGGTAAAGAAAAATAAATTAACACATACAAACTGGTTTCATTAGAAAAAGGAACTGTATTTAATACTGCAATTCAGATGCCCAGGTAGAGTTTAATAGAGTATTACATCCCCCTCTTTGCTGATTGCTGATTATCTTAGAACGCTATTTAAGAGAGCTATTTCCCAGTGTCCTCCATTTCATAAGCAGCATTCTCTTCCACAGTTAAATTTCACCCTTGCTAACCACACTCAGTCTTCCCCAGCTTTCAGGGCACATGGCTGCCCTCTAAATTGCAGTTACTCTGAATAAGCCAAAGAATAGAACTGAATTAGCTCTCTTCAGTGTTTACTTCCTAAAGGATTGCTTATAATGGCAGCTTGTTTATTTCCATCTATATAAGCATACACACATGTTAATTATGGAAAAGAAATGATCACCTAATGAGGGCTTGTCACCAATAAGGGAAGTCAGTTCTATTACCCAAGTTCTCCTTGTCAGGTTAGAAAGTCAATACCACAGGAAATACTTAACAGATAAATGAATTAAGAGAATAAATAAATTATATTTTTATGTGAAGTGTACATTAAGATTTATTTGAGTCAGACTTGAAGCAGACTTTTATAAAAACAACCTGACAAAAATCTTAAAAGAAAGGTTGTGAGAAGTATTCATACACTTATCCACAGTCATGATCCAAACTACAAATGTGCAATTTAGAAAAGTACCATAAATGAGAGGTCATAGCCACCAGGCTTACACAGTGGATCTAAAATATTGCATATGAAATGATAACATTTCAAATACCTTAATGTAAATAAGAGGAAAATACAAAAAATCATCAAAATTGTTTGGAGGCCTCTGAGCAAGGATTACGTGTAATTTTTAAACATGAAAAATTAGAATTAAACATGTAACTATGTGAAATTAAACATATTACTATATGAAATAGATGAATAATGTCACAGTGAAACCTCTTTGTATGATTAATATTTTAAAAATATGACATAGAAGGAAAGATGAAGAATTTATGAAAAAAGGTAACAGGAATGCCTGTTTTCAGTATTTTTTACCATTTTCTAGATGCCATAGAAAATATTTCAGAAATTAATAAAATTAAGGAAAAATTCTCTTTGTCACCGATGGTATGGTTCCTATTTATTAATCCAGGAAAATTTCTTGAGACATCTAACAGTAGGTGTAAGGTCAGAACAGTGACTCAAAGATTTTAAAATGGCATTTTTGTCTATACAGCTCTTTACAGAATAAGAGTTACAACAGAGATTAATGCATAAAGCAAATGCATGACCACAGATCATTCAACAGAGGTACTATTACACTTGATTTCTCATGTTTTTACACATGAGTGTATATGTGTGTGGACATGTATTTATATATGTATAGATAGGTAGATAGATGAAAGATAGATGATAGATATTCTCCAATATAACCTTACACCATATTGAAATCTATGTCAGGCAAAATTTATAATGAAATACTCAGTGTGAAAATGATAATTAGATTTCACTAAATAAACAGAAAATCTTAGCAATATTTGGGAGAAAAAATATTTTTAAAGTCAGAGTTCATACAAGATTGATTGACACGTTTACAGAATGTTAAAATTTGCAATTCTGTTCATCAAAACAATAAATAGTCAAGAGGCCAACTACAACTACATATTAAAAGAATATTTAGAGATGTATATGTCTAACATAATTTTAAATCCAGAATTTATGCAATATATTTACAAATCAATTATAGAACATAAACCTTAAAGAAGATCTAAAATCTGACTATCTAGTTGGTATCACAAGCTTTAGATAATCTATAAAATTCAGTTATAGTTAGAAACATGTAAATTACAACTCAGCAATGCATTTCATATCAGTAAGAATGTAAAACAATTATAAAATGCATTTAAGTATTAATAAAGATAATCAAAAGAAGTACTTCTATGTGACTTGTGACAAAAATTATTGAAGCAACTTTAGACATTAATTCAACCATATGAAGAAAATTGGACATGTGTGGGGTTACATAACTCAGCAATTGTCCTTCGCCTGTTTGCCAGAGGAACTGCCACAGGTGAACATAACACATGTATAACACAAGTATGCTGCTTCTTACAGAAACATTTTAATTGATTAAAATGGAAACCACCAAATTTTCCATTGAGAAGGTAATAATAAACTAATTTGGGTATAGTCATAAAAATAGAACATGGTAAAGCTGTGGAAAGGAGGTAATTCAACTTACCAATACCAAATGGATGAGCCTCAGAACTTATAGAAGAAAAAAATATCATTGTTGCAGAAAAATACTTAGGTAGGTAGGGCTAGCATTTATATTAATTAAAGTATGAAATAATCTATTATTTGTTTCTTAATAGTATATTCACTTGTAAGAGTGACACTGGTTCTCTGACAGTAGCTTCTTCTGAGATTAAGAAATGTAAAATCTGTGAGGGATACATAGTGCTTTTTAACTACATTATCCCTTCGGAAATTAAGCTGTAGCTGGCTGCAGGAGTATTACTTTTACTATCCTGTGTACACCTGTGTTTGCCAATGAAGTTTTAGACAGATTTACCTATGTAATATGTTTTCATTCCAACTGGCTTCCACAAAGATTTTTCCTTAAAAATCCTATGACATTCCCCTGACTTAGCTTGATTAAGGAAATCTCTTTCTTCTAGCTATGTTTAAATATTAAATTTCGCAATGCTCTACCTCATGTCATTCAATTCTATAAGCTCTTCATGGTCAATTTCCTTGTTTCACACAGATTTTTAAATCTAGCTGTAGTCTTTTGAATCCCGACTTTGTATGAGCAGCACGTATGTTTCTTCTGAGTTCTTGACATAGTATGTAGTTGACTCTACCTAGACATCTCTGTGTAAGTCAACATGCCTGAACCTGGGTTCCGTGTCCTCTGCAACTATCATTATGCCACTAATTCTATAAAAGAGAAAGAAAAGGACTTCTACCTACATCCTGCCTGAAAGAGCTAGATGTCCTGACCTCACAGATTTATAAGTATTGTCCTAGGAAGTTTTAAAATCCATGATTTCTCTTTGTCCTCACAGGCTTCTGCTGTGGGTTTGGTGGTGGTGTCATGCCCGTTGTAATCTATGTGATTGATTCCACTTAGAATTCTGTAAGGCTCTTCTTGTGTAAACTTCTACAACAGTCCTCAACCATGTAAGTCCTCTCCTTGGTCCTCATCTTACCTCTAAATAACACCTCTATTAAGTCAACAGTTCCTGACAGCAACTAGTACAAAATTTGTGACGTTCTCACTATTATGTCACATCTATGCCACCAAAATACTCCCAATTACTCTGACTTTGTGAGAGGTGTGTATTTCTGGGAATGGTGGACCAGGAAGCTGAGGAGGAAGCCAGCACCTGTGATCAACTGCATAACTAGTAGATCTTTTTAACACTGAAGCCAGGGCTAGGGTTAGGGTTAAGGTTGGGGTATAGGTACAAGACCCAAGCTAGGTCTTCCAAAGGCTGTAATTAATAAACTGAGTGCTGAAAGAGATGTTTCAAGAAGTTTGTCAGGCGAGGACAGGAAAGCTAGACACTAGGGCTAACTACAAAGGAAGTTATTCTAGTTAGGCACATTCAAGATACTCAACAAGTCCAATGAATCATAATTATAAAGAAACCTACACACAAAATAAACTCAGTGCTGAAAGTAAGTATAATCTCAGTCTGAGGGAGGCAGAAATGAGAGAATAGCAGTTTAAGGACAGCCCAAGCAGAAAACGTGAGACCTTATCTGAGAAAGACTAAAGGTATGGCCCAAGTGGTCACACTCTCGCCTAGAAAACACAAGAAATTCAAACCCTAATGCCATCAAAGTAAATAAGTTAATTAAATATAAAATTTAAAAACAGGTGGAGTAAAGAACACTGCTTTCAAAGGAGCAATTACAAGCACGACTAATCTTCAAATCCATGATAGCTTCAAAGAATACTAGTGAAACCAATCCTGTTCTAAATTTCAATGAAATTTATTATATAATGAATGAAAAGATGAAAAGGTAAACAGAAACTACAAAGTTTAGGTGCAGCTCGCAAATACTTCATCTTTCACTGTGGAAGCCAGGGTCAGAAAGTAGTGGGTGGACTGGACAGGCAGCAGTCACATGCTGTACATCAGGGATGGCAAGGGCTGTACAGTCAGTGGGGTTGAGAAAACTGATGAAAATAAGAAAAGTGCAGGATCACTTACGGATAAAAAAATCTGCATTGTGCTTTTACCAAGGAAGAAAAATAAGAGCTTTCATTTCTCAATCTAAATACATACTAATTCTGAGTCCTGGCTCCTTTTCTGCTTTGAGGCTGAATATCGAATAGGTGGTGGCTAATTTCACGTGTCCTCTTGGTCTGTTGAGAGCACTGATGTCTCATGACTTATTTAACCGTTCATTCTTACTTCAGCCAGGCAGGAAGTACTTATTGGTGCTGGTATGCTAGACAATGTCCTTATTGTTTTCTTAAAGGAGCTTAAAGTGATAAATAAAGAATCCAAACTTTACTGGGTTTCTAAAAAAGGGATTAATTTGATACAGCTGGCCCTCTGTATCTGCAGGTTCGTACATCTATGAATTCCAAACCAAAAATAGTCAAAAATGTCTCCTTTGAATATGTAGATATTTTTCTTATTGTTTTTCCCTAAACCATATAGCATATATGTTGTATGAAGTATGTAAAATAATCTTAAGAAGGTATGGCAAATGCTTTGTTATTTTATGCGAGACTTGAAGATCTCTGGGTTTTGAAACTCGTCAGGGTTCTGGAACTAGTCCCTTGCAGATATAAATGGACAAAGTATTGATAATCCTGTGAAACTGTGGCTGTAACAAATGCTATTATATGATGGGTACATGGTGCACTGAGCACCAATAATCTACTCATAGACTTAGAGAGATTGAGAAAGTTTTCCTGCAAAGCTTACCCTGAAGCTCATACGTAGTAGATGAGTGGAAGAGAACACTCCCGTGAAGAGAGGAAAGATTAGGATATGCATGGACGAGTATGCATGGAAGGGAAGAGGATGTAGCACCTCTGCATGCAACTAGGGGGGAAACACGGATTACCGAGGATGTTGGGGTGGGTGAAGATTAATCTCTTAAAGGGGTTATAGGCCAAGTTAGCAGTGCTCATAATTCTATTAGAATGGAAAGTTGCTGAAGAATTCTGAATCAACATGTGAAATAACCAGATTTAATTTTTCAGAGAACATCTCTGGAAGTGTTGCAAATAAAGAATTATAGGACAGAAGGAATTACACAATGGGAGGAGGAGATATACCATTCTAGAAGCCTACATTAAGGAGGATATTTCCTGTGACAGTATTGATACAAACCAGGAAAGAGATAATAATAGTTTTAAGAGACGGTTAGAACGATAACTGATAGAATTTGGTGATAAGTGGAGCTAAAGGGGAACCATTGAATCCTGACTTCTTATTTTGTTGCTTAATAAACTTAGTGGGGAATTCTGTGGTTGAACAGGATTAGAGACACGTGGATGACTTTGTTTGTCATTGTGTGTGCGTATGTGTGTGAGAGCGTGTGCCTGTGTACATGTGTGGTGAGCAGCTTGTGCTGCTAGAGGTAGAGGAGGGGGTACATGGTCTAGTCTTTGTCTTTTCCATTTGCATAGACATAAAAAAACCACAAACAGCTGGATGTCTTGTGATCTGTAGAGATTTATTTCTTATGGTCTGGAGGCCAGGAATTCCAAAATCATGCATGAACACATTTAGGATCTTGTTAGAACAACAGAAATTTGTTTTTCATGGTCTGGAGGTCAGGAATTCCAAGATCCTGCATGAGGTATATTCAGTGCCCAGCGAGAACCTGCTTTGCCATAGGCAGTAGTCTCACTGTAACCCTAAGTGGCAGAAAGTGCAGGGATTTCCTGTCTCTCTTATAAGGGTCCTAAAGCCATTTATGAGGACCCCATTCTTTTGACCCAGTCACCTCCTGAGGCCCAACCAATAAGATCATCACTGTGGAATTAGGATTTCAAATATGAGCTTTGGGGAGATATACATAGACCATCTATTGCAAACTTGCATACGCTAAGTTTAAGACATTTGGGTGGTGGGTGATTACATAAGTACACACATCAAAAGAGGAAATTAGGCTTTGTGTGATCCACATATAATTTAAAAACATGGTATGATTGAATTTGTTTGAAGAGCCTGATAAGGAAAGGCATAAATCTGAGTTCTTAAGGAACTCTGAAACTTTGATGGAAGAAGAATAGATTGTGTTTCACTAGACTACATAGGCATAGGTAATGACTTTTTGAACAGAACTCTAATAGCTCAGCAATTAACAGAAAGTATTGACAAAGGAGACTGCATGGCACTGAAAAGCTTCTGCACAGCAAAGGAAATGGTCACCAGAGGGAAGATACAGTGTATAAAATTGGAGAAAATCTTTGTCAGCTCTACATTTGACAAGGGATTAATAACCAGAATATACAGGGAGCTGCAAAAATTAACCTGTCAAAGAACCAACAACCTACTGAAGAAATGGACAAATAAACTGAACTGACAATTCTCAAAAGGACAAGTACAAATGGCCAATGAACATATGAAGAAATGCTCAACAGCTCTGTCCATAAAGGAAATGCAAATCAAAAATACACTGTGATTCCACCTCACCCCAGTCAGAATGGCTGTCAATAACACACACAACAACAAATGCTGGCGAGGATGTGGGGGAAAATGATCCCTTCTACACTGCTGGTGAGAGGGTAAATCAGTGCAACTGCTATGGAAAGCAATATGAAAGTCCCTCAAAAAACTAAAAATAGAACTACCATAAAATTCAGTATACCACTCCTGAGTATATATTCAAAGGAATGTGGTCCAGGATACAATAGAGCCACTTGCACACCCATTTTTATTGCAGCACTATTTAAATAGCCAAGCTTTGGAGGTAGTCCAGATGCCCGACCACTGATGAGTGGATTAAGAACACAGTGGTGTATTATTCAGTCATAAAGAACAATGAAATTATGTTGTTTGCAGATAAATGGATGGAACTGCAGAATATTGTACCCAGCAAAATAAGCCAGCTCAAAAAGTTAAAGTTTGCATGTTTTCCCTCCCATGTGGATGCTAGATTTCTAAGTTAAATGTATATACTGATACACCTTGAACATATATATATATATATATATATATATATATATATATACACACACATACATATATACAGTGAGATAGCAAAGCACTGTATTAGTGAGTCTGTCTGAGGGAACTATGGGAGGCAGGAGAGAGAAACATGTTAGAGAATGAAAAATATTGAAACAGTCCATCTGTATATTAATGTAATGCACTGTACTATAAACTAGTGAATATAAGAGAGCATACTAATAAAGAAGAGTAAGAAACAGAGGGGTTAACTTGATTACTGTGTGATATATACCGACCTGAAGTGCCAAGGTAAAACCTTCTTGGACTATCAATATACAATTAAAAAAATGAGTAGCAGAAGGGTAAAACAGGTCTTTTATGGTTGGATACCAAGGAGAGATGGGTGGGCATAAGGAAAGGATGAATGAGGGCGAACATCACGGATGTATTTTGCATTCATATATGAATATAGAAGAATGAAGGCTGTTGAAATTATTCTAAGGTGGGGGGGTGGCAGAGGGAGAACGATAGAGGGGGTAAATCTAATTATGATTTATTGTAAGCACATATGTAAATATCACAATGTATCCCCTGAACAACTATTATATGCTAACAAAATTTAAAATAAGAAAAGATTGTGCTTGAGAACAAGTGTGCCTAATTGTAACTATGCCTGCACATTTCATTCTGATATGCCCTATTATGAAAAGGAAATGATTAAAAAAGATATTGCTTGTTTTCCACAAGGGGACATAGAAAAAAATCACATAAAGAAAATACGTGTTTCTGCCTTAATTTCATTAGTAAGGGGTAAAATCATGTCATCTAAAACATAGCAAAATAGCTTAAAATTTAATAATGATCATCTTATTCAGGTCATAGTCCTCAACCTTAAAAAGTTAGTGAATATTGTTTTAAAAAGGAACGTGAACTTCTTATCTCTGAGCTCGTCTAAGTTATTTTAAAACCAGCTTAATGTTGTGTAGCTTTTCACTGCCTATCTAGACAACTAGATTTAAATTTAAAGAAAGCATGAAAGCATTAGATTTTTCCAATGAGATGAGTGAGATTTTAAATTAAAAAAGGAAATGCACAATTTAGGTAATTTTTATAAAATCTAATTCAAGATGTGTGTGTGTGTGTGTGTGTGTTACACACATCTGTTTATACCAAATTAACAAGGAAATAAAAAGGTACCATATTCGTGTATGTGCTTCTTCCTGGACTGGTAGACAACACATCTGGCTTTCAAAGAAAAGTAACCAAAAAATATTTAACTAAAACATACATTAAATCAGAAAAGCAGATAATAATTTGATTTATAAAATGCATACATGATTTATAAAATGCATTCAGATATGTTGCAGTCAACCAAAAAATTTCACTTTGTTGAAATACAGAAGTGAACTAAAATTTATTTTTTAAAAACTAATCTACTGAATACCTGTCAAGAACACAGAATATCAATGAATCTATTAGAAAAAGAAGGTAAAGAAGTTTATGTAACACTCTCTAAATATTTTAAAATGCACAATAACTGTTAATCATGTTATGAAATTAAGCACCACAGTGCATCCTCATAATATTTGCTTTTATGACAAAAATAAATAATGGGTTTGGGACTGGTAAATTAGATGCTTAAACTTAGGGTTTGTTTGTTTTTGCAGTGCTGTTGAGCCAACCTCGGGCCTTATACATGCCAGCCAAGTGATCTACCACTGAACTACAGCCCCAGCTAAGGTTAAGGTTTTTATATGAAGATTTAAATAAGTCTGAATTTCAGCTGATTATTATTTTAGTGGCTTTTTTTGCAGCATTTAAATAGAATTCACTCTTCAAAATTATGAGTTCATAAAAAGTACTCCGTGCAATCAACCTGAAATATACAACCTGATTTTGCTTCATTTGTCTTTTATATATACCAAGTATCTTTGCTCTGGACTAAAAATGATATTCTTAGTCCTTATCATGAGTGGGACAAACTCTAACAGCAGGAGAAAATATAAACCAAGTTCAACATTTGACTGTAGTTGAACAACTGGACCAACCCTGTAAAATTAATGATGTTAAATTTCAATCTTGTCCCAGTGTATCTAAAAAGTACTGTACTTCTCCTCTTTTGACAAATGGATCATTGGATGATAGAATAGATGATGCTATAGCTTCCTATCACAAATGAGATATGGACTCTATATTTTTTCTGATATGGTCATAGCACCATTCTCAATTCTGGACTCTTTCCTCTTCCCATGCTTGTGAGCTTGTGTCTTTCCTTATTATATGCTGTTTCTAAGGGTAATTTTGAATTTTACCTCTTGCTGGCTGTAAGATAGTGGCAATCTACTTCTTACCCACTGAATTATGTAGGTGACATGTACTGGAAGACAGAGAAAAAATAGTTTTGAAATTCAGTGTGGTTATAGGGACTAGAATGTTTTCAGAATTTTTATTCAAAATCACTGGGTGGTTCACTCAATGAATTCAATTTTTTTCTATCAATCTGTCCTGCTATTAAAAATTCATCAATTTTCTGTATATTTCTTTCCCTCAAAAGTGTTACTTTGCACTCCTCTAATAATGTTCTATAAGCAGAAGAGTGTCCAAACATATAAATTCCTATTATGAGCATTGGTGTGGTTACTTGTAAATGAAAGAATAAGTAAAATTTAACATTCTGCTCTATTATTAATTTGAATTTAATTGCTTTTTTTGATCAGTGAAAATATTATAAACTCATAGTTTTGATCAGGGAAAATATTAAAAACAGTTTATTTTATATTTTGTGAACATGATATTGATTTGCAAACTTTAATGGACTCACTTTCTTTATAATGGTTAATGATTTGCCTTCAATGAAGAGAGAACAAGTTCATAAGACACAGAGCCTGAATAATCCCAAGGATCAAGAAATTTCTTTTTGTTGTTTCAACAGGTGTGTTGAAGCAAAGTCTACTAGAAAATGCACAGATCTTAAATGTATAGATAAATTAATTTTACATGTACATACTCCAAAGTATGAATCACAGTTATATTCTGCTGTTTGGAATGGGGAGAGCCAGTTGTAAGAGTGGGTCTCCAGCTGAATATCTTATGTTTAACTTTACATCTAAAGTTCATTTTTCTTCTCCGTGGAGGCTATCATCAAATTGATGTGAAGTTTTACATTTGTATTATTGGTTTATTACATTTTACCTTGAAATTCCATCATGTCTGTTTGACCTATACAACATTATTTAAAATAATTAAATAAAAGAAACCAAACACAGTAGAATTCATCTACTCTTTGTCTGAAATGATTCTACTTTTTAAATGCAAACTGCACGGATGAATCCTGATAGTCACATCAGATTCAGACCTGAGAGTTGTTGTATACTTCAGGTGTTTACATGGCAGTCATTCTTTACTTCTTTTTTTTTATGATTTGTGGTATACTTGGAAAAGCAGTCTACTCCTAATTTTTGGTGGACTAGAGCACAAACTAAAGCCAAGATAACTTTAGGAGTCATAATCTTAACAATATATCTGTGAACTTGTAGATTTAAATAAAATGTTGTGTGTTCCAATTGAATTACACACCTTTGTAAGAATCCTGAGTTTTGAGATGTAAATTTAGAGTCCTTTGATTCATAGGCTTTTATACTTGGTCTATCCTTGTTGTCCTTCATACCTGAATTCATCCAATCCCAAAATCACTCTCTTGGGTTTGCTCCTGCATATCACAGGCGGCCTTGTATATCCAAGATCCATCTTCCTAAATGATCAACTGAAAACCAGACCTTAGGCCTCTCTCCAGCCACTCCAGGATGTTATGGTGTCTGGGTCCTCAGGATAAAAGGTGAGAAGAGAAAAGAAACGTGAAAGTAGATTCAGGACAGTTTGGATAGACACTTCTAGTTTCTCAAAATACTTGGAACCAAAAATGGGGGATCGTGTTTCTAATGATAGCTCTTCTCAGCCTAAGTGGGACAAATGAGACTGAATTAGTGTCAAGGCGAGGGTCCAAGGCAGGAGTCTTGATTCCTCAGATCCAGGACTGCATTATAAGTATACATGCTTAAAACATAAATATAAATGAATATAGATGTAAAGGGGTCTGCCAACTTTCCTTCATTATCTAATTGAGTTGTTTGAGACAGGTGAATGTACACACAGAGAACAACCATTTAACAGTATCCATTAATGCTGAACTTACAAATAGGCAATTAATAAGAAGTTCTTTTCTTACATATATATCAACAAAAATGGGCACATATGCACACTGAAAGACATGTACAAGGTTGAGTGCATTACCATGTTTATAAATGCCTATAACTAGAAACAACCAAAATGCACTTAAGTGGAGATGCAAGAGTGTAAGGCAATTGAACAAGCAGAAGAGATGATCTTTGCTGGATATAGTAACATTGATGAGTTGATCCTCGTGCGTGGTATTGATTCAAAGAAGGTAGACACATACACAAAATACATTTTGCATGATTCTATTTATAAAATGCCTCAGATTGGCACTCTAGTCTTTGAAGAAGCAATCAGCATGATGTTTGGTTTTGGGAAGTATAGTAATAGAAGGTGTCTACTAATATTTCAAGCATGGTGCCTGGGTTCCTGGCAATGACTTGCCTCATTTATGAAGCAGTAATGTGGTTATGATAATCTTTTAAAAATTAATCAAGTAGAACATTTGTGATGTGTGCTCTTTTCTCTCATGTGTTTTATTTAAAAGAATTAAAGAAAGTTACTTAGAAACCTGCTTTCGGGACTTGCAAGGTGTTTCAAAAATCTTTTTCATACAATAGAATCAGGAACTTGTAGTGAGTCTCATTAGGGTGTCTTAACAGCAACTTCCGTACCGGGACTTAGACTTTCATGCATACTTTCAGTGGCAGGAGACAATTAACTCCCAAGTTAGTCCATTAGTTTTTGATGGCTGTAGTGGAGAGGCCAGTCTTTTATAAACAGAAACCTGGTCTGCCTTCAATTACCCTCATGTTCACTGTAACCTCTGGAGGTACATGAATTATGAAATCCCCCTTCTACATATTTTGTCACTCTAAATGCATGAAGTGTCAGTGGCTCTTCTGCAAGTCATATATTATCTTGGCTAATAGAACTATTTCTTCCAATTTTCTGTTAAGGTCTATGGTTGCAAAAGATTTTTGGTTACTTCTTGCCAGTTAACTAACTAATAATAATTTAAAGTAGGAGCTTAGTCTCAGTCAAATTCAACTGGTGTGGAGTGTGAGGAACATTCACGTATAATGAAACATTGCCTCCCCTGGTCTGGATGTTGTGGTGACTTCACTTTGCAGTCAATGTGATTTCACTGTGATGTCATTTTCTGAGTCAACAATGACATAGAGCTCCTTACTCTTCTGAAGGTGAACTGTTATTAGAGCTTTTCCATGTGGAGTCTGTTTTCTTAAGTGTGAGTTCAGAGGTTTCCTTCGACTAAAATAAAGCATCCTGTCTTCAACCTGGGACTATCCTTAGATCCTGAGATAATTCACGATCAGATGCTTGCCTCCCAACTTTTCTTCACTGCCTAAAACAATGTAGTATAATTTGTAATGGAAACTGATGTGCAGTCTTTGCAATCTATTCACTCTTTCCCAATGAGTTTGGTTCCAGCCATGTTGAAATATTGCTTCATTAAGTATGTTTTATTAAATGGAATCAGTACTCCCACTGCCTAAAACACTAAACGAACAACAATTGTTTTAAGAGATTCTAGAACATTGAATAACCTATGTGTCTGCAACTAGAATTGTGCAGAACTATAAATATAACTTTATCTAAATATTACAAAAACATTGATGAATTAAAGGTGTGTAGGTCTGATAAAGCAAAACAAGCAGCATGACTCTCTTTTATGAAATATGCATTGTGCCTGGACCTTCAGTGTATAAAAATGATCAGTGAAACTTTTGACATTTCTGCTATTATTCACTTGGGAAAAAAGACATTTGGGCCATTTTGCTGTTTAAAACTTGGTCTATATGCATTTGTTTTGACTAAATGAGAATTTTATTTTTGTATATATGAGATTCACTTGTACATCAGGATATACATAAATTTGTATTGCTATCACAGTATCCTAAACTGGTAAGTGGTTCCAAAAAGGTTGATTTCTGTCATGCTATAGCTGTATTATACAAAGATTCTATTTCACTGCAAAAGTAAAAGCTACAAGAACTTTATTATAGCTGTGAATGCTAATTTTTGCTTGTTCTTTTGTATGTTAAAAGTATTTATGTTCCTTAAATGTTTTGGAATGGATAGTTTATTTACTTAGGGTCTACAGGCTTGCTAGGCAGGTGCTTTACTACTTGACCCACTCTACCAGCCCAGGATGTTCAGTTTAGAATACTTCTCGAAGCTGGTGTCTTTCAAATTGAAATTGTCAGTACTGCTTGCCTTTTACAGGCTTGTCTCATGTGTTCCTAACTATATCATGACTATCATATTTAAGCAAAGATAATTAGATAAGGTCAAATACTGCAACACAAGCAGAGACATGACTCTTAGATAATTAAAAGAATAGAACATGGTTCACCTAAAGAGTATATCTGCAAATAAGTGCACACTACTACTTAAGGGACAAATTCCTTGGGACATATATAAAATTAACCAATTACTTGTGATATATATAAAATGTCATTCTTTACACTAAAAATTTAAGTGTATCTTTGAGGAAATAATGAATGCATGACTATCTGAACACAATGCTGTCAATCACAGTTACTGTAGCACTGCAGCTGATGGAAGTAGACTGTTTCTGTCAATTGCTAAAAAGTTTTATTCAAAATTCCTATCATGACTGTTCTAAGTGTTTTGTCTTTTCCCATTTTGAATCTTCTCTAAAGCATTTGCAATCAAACTCATGGAAAATGACTCTAGTAAATACTTAATTTTCAAATAAATTAATTTTCTTTTACATACTTGCTTTTGTTGTTTTTTTAAATATATTTTCTTATAAAATTTTATGACTGTTGTCCACAGGAGCACAACTTATCTCTATGCAACCTGAGTAGTACTTTGAAATGCTAAGATGTCACCAACAGGACAGACAGAATTAAATTTAAGAATAGACTCCAGGTAAGTTTACCCTAACAGTCATTCCTTCTAAACCTCTTTACAGTGAATTTGGCAAAAAGAACTTGTGGCAGTGACTCCCAGCAATCTGTCACTACTTTCCTAATGAGGGATCTAATCAAATCTGTGGGGGTAAATTTCATCCCACCAACTAGGGGCAATTGAAACCAAACCACAGGATGTCTTCATAGAATTGGTCAGACTTGGGAAGTTGTCAGGGTAAAGTGGGGTGCTGGGTATGAGGAGAATCAGGAGACTAATGCAGGACTACGAGTTGGAGTCACTTGTGCCAACCCTTCCAAAAGTACCTATTCCCAAGAGATTAAGGAAGAAGGATTCTTATGCACACTTACTGGCATTGACAGAAGATGAACTGAGATCTTCTTTGACTCCCTCTCGTGTTTTGTTTTATAATGGTGTGTCTATCTTTCAGGCTTCAACCATGGGTTCTTTTGACTTACATAATTCAACCATGACAGTTTGTCTCCTTTTCATGTAATAGTTTATCATTTACCCAGGAAACCTACTAAGCCAGATTGGAAAACATCCTAATTTCCTCAAAATTGAGAAATGTCCAAACACAAATGGGGAATTACAACAGACACTTAAAACTGCTTTTGCCCACACATTAATTAAAAAGAGGATAAAATCTTTGTATCTTTGCCCCCATGTCACATCCTGTAGTCTTTGATAAGCAAACATATGGTGACCAGAGCTGAATCTCCCTCAGCTAATGGAAACATCACTATTGTGACAAGGTCCTGCCTGACCAGCCTGAGGTGACGGTCAACAGACCACACTTTTGACTGAGACTGCTCAGTTGCACATGCCTCCTGCTCCTTGCAACTAATCTTACTACTAACCTCATTCGAACCTCTAATTTTTTAATATCCTTCTTAAATTCTCTAATTCAGACTCTATAACACCTTTTTGCCCTTAAACACGAAGTCTGCTTCATTTTGTGACAACTACAGTCCTGTTGCAGAAGAAATCATATGGTCAGCATCCCTCACTGTCTGAGCCCAGGCGACTTTCCTGAGTCCTGACAGAGAGCAAGATTCTGTACCTTATCATTCCCACTAACAGGAAGCAGCAAGGTTGATCTCTTTGTCCAAACCCCTGAAAGAATTTAGGGTCCTGAATTCTTCAGGGGAGAATTATAAACATATGCAGATAGGTTGGCATGAGTAGGAAGAAGGAAGTGCTCTGGACTACAAGATTCCATTCTCTACAACCCCAGATGGCTCGCAACCTGGACCGATGATTACAGTAACAGCCTTGTATCCTTATGAAGCCAACTTCCCATATCAAAGTCACACATGTGACTTCTGTATGACCCTCCACTGGAGGCACTAAGCTAGGAAAGGCCAAGAAGTTCAAATGCACCAGTGCCAGCCCTTATCTTTTCAAAAGTTCAGGCATTTGACTTTCTGCACAGTATGGAAAGCATTGGGCGGGAGGCTCTGTTTCTCACCACCTAGTAACCACATCCTATGGACAAGAAGACCTCAAGCCCCAGCCAGATGTGGTAATTCATACCTCTAATTCCATCTGCTTGAGAAGTCAAGATCAGGAAGATCAAGTTTCAAGGCCAGCTCACGCAAAGTTAGTGAAGTCTTATCTCAACAAATAGACTAGGTATGTGTTACATGCCTGTAATCCCAACTATGCTGGAGGAGGTGTAGGTAAGAAAACTGTAGTCTGAAGCTAGCCCTGGGCAAAGACACAAGACTCTATCTAAAAAAATGCAACTAAAGCCAAAAGGGTAGAGGCATGACTCAGGTGGTAAAGCACCTGCCTGCCTAGTTAGCATGAGGCCCTCAATTCAAACCCCAGTGCCAAAAAACAGCACCAAAACACAAGCCCAACAATGTCAATCCATTTGGTCATTATCCAACTACCTGCTCATGTTTCATGGTATACTCACCTAGATAATATATGTCTATTTGGTTTCTTAAAAAAAATACTAAAAAGTATAAATCTAGTCATAGAGACCTATGACAAACATTTGTTGCCAACCAAATGGCTTTTTAAAAAAACTATGTCCTTGATATCACGTTTCTTTTGTTTTTCACCTTCACTCCTTTTACATGTGGCTTATAGGATAACAGCTCTGTGTGGTACCAGTCACCAGGCCCTAGGAAGAAAGAGAAAGACAGAGGAAATAGTGAATTTGCTGACTTTTGCTTACAACTTCTTGTCAATCTCTTATCTGGGATGAGTACTGGAAAGTGCAGTCTTTTCTTGGGTGCTGGAGGTGGTGAGCAAGTCTACCTCCTACGTTATACACAACCCAAGGAGTAAGACAATCTGCAGGAATCCGTGAATCAGACATAGATTTATACCAAATTCTTTATATTCTAGTCATAGTCTATAACTTCCTTTTTTTTTTTAACAAATGAAGTCAATTAGTAAATTCTACTAGTGTTCTCTCCTTAGTAAGGGTGTTGAAATTAATGCTTATCCTAATTTAAGTGCTGGAGGAACACATGTCCTCATCAGAAATTATGCATTTAGCTGGATGCCCATGGCTGATGCCTGTTATCTCCAGCTTTGAGGGAGGCTGAGACTGAGCAAAAAAATTTGTGATACTCCCCTCTCAAGGGAAAAAAAGCTGTGTGTGGCAGCATGTGCTTGTCACCCCAGAGATGGGAGGAAATATAAAGTATTTCCAAAATACCCAGAGCACAAAGGACTTGAGGCATGGCTCAATGGGTAGAACTCTTGCTTAGCAAGTGTGAAGTTCTCAGTTCAAGCCCCAGTACCATCTCCCTTCCCTGCCCCAAATTACATATTTAATTCTAACTGTTCACGCATCTACACCTTCTTCAGAAACATACCTTGCTGGGGTTCGTGGCGATCAAAGGACATTTCCAGGTAGACATGTTAGGAAATTATATGTTAGCAACATGCATATTTCACCATTAAAGAACCTGAAATGAAAAGAATTTCATCATTTCAATGGCCCCAAATATCTGCCTAGGGTACAAAACTGCCTTCCTTTCTGTCAAATTCCTTTGTTTAAATTGCTCTTTTGGGGATTTTATTTTCTATGACAAGAAAATATTGTTGGCAATGAAAACTCTACGAAATGCTTCAGGATGAATTATTTGTAAATCAAGCAAATTGTGTGAGTGACTGAGAAGAAGTTTGTGTTTTATTCTCATTGCATTAATTAAAGCAAAACTTTGAAAAGGAGATGAGTCAAGGCTGTAGCTCTGATGACGACAAAAAGTTTCATCCTGGTATAGAAGACTGCTGGATTAACCCCAAATGTGGATGTACGGGCAGCTTTGTGTGTGTTTTGCCCGTGTGGTAATGTTACTATTTTTGTAGACAGAGCTATGGTAGGTAGAGAGATTTCTGGACTCTCAAAGACTTAGATATGTTTTCAACCTTCAGAAAGAGCCCCATAAATTAGCAATCCTCTTTTTCAATGGGATCTGTATGTGTACAGCAGGAGAAAACCAGAATCCCATAGCCTGGAGGGAAGGCAGGATTTCAATGCACTTGCACAATGACTGGAGATGGCATAGCAGCCATTTTCTTCAAAATATTCATTTCAAATATTGAAGGATATTTCAGTTTCTCTACACCACATAACAAAAATTGGTAGCAGAAATGGCTTTACTTCTCTTTCTTTGCTCTAAGGCTCAAACCAAATCGACCATTCCCAAGTCACATGTGCAAATTAGTGATGTTTCCTGGACAAATGCTTTCATGGGCTTCTCTGCTTCAAGACATTAATAAGCGATATATCAAATCCACTCTATTGAAAAATTTAATGCCCTCCTAGTTGCTTTAATGAGATAAAATATTTAAGATTAAGGGGAAAAACATCCGAGACCACATTGGCATTTTTTTTTTCTTCTTGTCTTTATCCAGGTTTCTATGACAATTTGGTTCACTGAGATTAATCAGGAAGTTCCTGGTTGAAGCATCTACTAAAAACACTCTTCAAAAAATAACCTACTAATTTGAGGTTATTTTGAGAGGGTTTGAGTTGCTTTAAATTTGTTGATTTTGTTTTTTAGGACCTATATGGCAAATATAGGCAAATATATTGCTTCAAATTACAGAAAACTGTGCCCCCAGATTTTCAGAATTGGTTTATTTTATTTTCTTAAAGTTTTCATTTCAGCATGGATTTGGTATCAGAACCACAAAATATACTACTATAAATAAACATAAATACAGTTTTATGTAAATATAAAGAAAATATGAGCTGTAATTTTGTTCTAATTGCATGCTTTAACTTTTTATTTAATGTATTTTATACTAAACTTTACATTATGCTAGTGACCTAACTCATAGCAATTTAACAGTCTCTGATGACAGGCAAGTAGCCAACCAAATAAATACTTCCAGGATATTGGTGTTGAATTCAAGAAAGTTGGTCTGCAGTAGTAATTAATGTGTCTGTCTCCTCATTAACAACAAATGACAATTATGATAACAAAATTGGTTAACTTGATCAACTATCTGTCTTAAGATAACAAATGATTCTTAAGTAAGATGAATCATTTGTTATCTGCATATTCAATCGGATATAAAGAGCAAACTTTCTTTTCTATTGAAAGAGGTCTTCAGTTTAGTAATTTAAAATAGGAAAGTAAATATGAATTCCTCTCATTATGGATGTACACCAATTATACGTTATTTCAACTAGTTAAAAAACATTTCTGTAAATCTACTTGAAACAGACTTAAAATTATATTAACAAAACATACTCATGAGTCAATATAACATTTAATAGATAATATACTCCTTTAAAAATATGTTTGAGAAGAATTTTGGCTTTAAAGTCTCTTTCTATAGCAAATTTATTTTTAGTGGCATTTAGTGTTATTTAACTTAAAGTGAAAAAGTAATTTAAAATGAAATATTTGATGGAGAATAATTGACCAATGTGTTTTATTTGAATTCACTGCATATTTGTCTGTATCATACTGGGGTGTTCCCAATGTGTAATCCCATCAAGGAACTTAGAGTCAAAAAAGAAAAACTGTGCTCATCTTAAAAACAAAGTGGAAGAGTAAACAAAAAATTATCACACAGAGTAAACATGCATAAGTCTTATCTGTACCAGTTGTAACAAGAGTGTCTCAGAGTACAGATGGAGCATGAATCATGTGTCATGGCAAGGTGTGTGTTACTACTGTGTGGAGCAAATACCTGATAGTTCGTATTCATGCCAGCCGGCTGAAACAGGATTTCAGCAGCTTGCTTTGTTGGTCATGTTTATCATTGTGGAACGCACAGCTAATTGCAATAATATTCATGTTTCTCAAGCAATAATTTATGGTCTAATGTTTTCAGATTTATATGTTTGAAATTATCTAGAAAGAAATCCCAGTCATACAAAAACCTCCCCTTTATTAGTTATCTGGCAAAATAAAGATTAAAAATAAATTACATAAACCATAATATAAACAGGTCAAATTTGCTACCTATGGTAATCAGAGTGGGCATCTCCTTAATTGTAGTAATTAAATTTTATTCAATTTTCTTCTAGATTTTTGCAAAATTAATAAAAATAGAAAGTGCATTTGATAGGAGCATTGGGAATCACCAAATAACAATTTCTTTTTTTATATACTTTGTTATTGTTATGCTGGGTGGAGCTACATTGTGGCATTTACAAAAGTTCTTAACAATGTATCAAATATATCATACTTGAATTCACCTCCTCCATCATTATCCTTTGTCTTCCCTTCCCCCCTTCCTGGAACAGTTACAACAGGCATCATTATTGCATTTTCATACATGTGTATACTGTATTTGCACCATATTCACCCTTCGACCCCCTAGAGCAAACTTACTTAGCATATAAACTCTTTGTCATGTGCAAAGTCCTGAGTTCAATTGCCCTCACCAATAATACAAGCAAACACAAGAACTTCTGAGTAGGGCCAAAATCATAATTCTTATGAAGGTAAATAAGGAAAATATTTTTAGGAAATCATTAGCTGCACATACTGTTAGCAACTATGCAAATTATGAAGAGTAATTTGTCAGATGATGGAGAAATTGAAATTAATTTAATTTTTTTCCACAGTTCTGTGAAAGTTGACAGAACTGACTCCATTTTGTGACACAGACTCCTCCTCGTGTTGTGGTTATTTCCTGAAAATGAGCACCCTGATCTGTATATAAATGAAACTCTCTTAAAACAATGATAAGGTCTGAGATGGGCTGGATCCATGATATGTAAAGGTAAATTTATCCTCTACTTGTAATTCTTGACAAACCACCTATGCGGCTCACATAACCTTTGTCTCTTGTATTCTTGAAAGGATCCTCTAAACCCTTCCTGGGGGAACACATTCTGGTTTTTACTGACGTCTGTTCTTCTGGAATTAGAAGTGAGGAAGAAAAATGCCTTTTTGCTTACCACATTGTCTGAGTCTCTTTGGATGGCATGTTATTGTATATTCTGATGAAATAACAAATTCCAAAGTAATGTTGAGAAGGAAAAGACATTTAACAGAATTGCTCTTCCTGTGAAAACCTGGATTCTCCTTAGATAATGTTTTGGGCTCCTGTGAAACCAGAGCCTATGACACAAGCACTAGCTGTTCAGTGATGCTGAGAAACAGGAAAGAGTGAGGAGGGCCTGTAAGATAAATGAAAGAAAGTGCTATGACAGCATGAGCTGCTGACCTTACCAGTGTGAGAAACTGGATTTGGATCTAGCAGAGATCATGGAAGAAAATGTCCATCACCTCAGTCTTATGCTGGTTGAAGGGTTGGGCCATTTTTGCAGTGATTTCTGAATCCTAGTAGACAAAGATTTTGGTGTTAATCTTTGGCATTTTAGCCCCTCACACTTCTGAACTGCTTCAACTTCCCGTAGTTTGGGAGGTAAAACAAATAACAAAAAAAGGCAGGAAATCTGGTAGCAGTCTGAGAATTAAAGTGGATGGGTGCTGAGGTACTGGGGCTGTTTGTCACAGCTTCAGAAGGAGTCAGTAATTTACAAAGATGATGTGGACCCTTGTGCCATAAGCACCTGACACAAACAACTCCTAGTTGCTCTCGCATCTGTTCGTGGACTACATTAAGTGTGCTCCATGTGGTGGCCTGTCACACTCTAAGAACATTTTTTTAAGAGAGGAAGATTACAGTGTGAAATACAGGCCAAACACTGTAGCTTGATTTGAGACGCTGGCTGTTTTAACCCCCTCTACCACGGATACAATATTCATGTAAATCTCAGGCACTTCTCGATCTTCTTTCAGATGCACTCATGGCTTCAACCACTAGATTTCAACTCCAGAGACAACAGAACCTTTAGCGTTTTGCTCTGGTCATGCCATGGTTGCCAAACTTGTCATTCCAATGCTTCACCAGACATGGAAGCAAAGATTCATGCCCTGTGAATTATCTAAGGTCTAGACATGCTCCTATGTGAAGCTAGATAAACACAACCATCAGGAAAGGTGATTCAGTAGGTATACTATGTTGAGTCCAGCTAGTCACTATAAAATAACAACATGTATCACTGTTTTAGTTTATAAACTGCATATAAAAGCACAGCACCCCGGTTGGGACACTGCTCCTACAGTGCTGTTCCAAATTTGCACTTCAGCTAAATGTGTAATGCTCAGTGTCCTGAGAGATTATTCCAGGTCTCATTCTGTCATGCAGGCACTCTGTGTGCTGAGGTCCTCAGGTCATGGCTGTGTCTTATCACAGCCTAACTTCAAGTGATGTACAACTTCACCAACTGTATCAGGACCTTTCAGGACTACACTCCAATTTCTACTTTTTAGACTACACTGTCATTGTCATACATTACACTTACTTATCTGAGAGAAACCCAAAATGTACTGATTTTTTTGTTTGTTTCTTTAAGTGATAAAATATATTTCAAAAGTATATGAAATAAAAAATGTTTACCTGCGGTAGGAGAATAGGGAACTACAATTTGATCAAGTAGGGGTGGAGACTGACCATAAAATGTCATAAAAGTGCAGCCAGGACATGACAAGTCTCATCTGGATTATCTTCTTTAGGAAACATCTTTTTGGGAATTTCTTTGAGACCCCCTTTTTGCAGTTAACTGAATAGCCACTATCTCATGATCAAAGAAGGTGTTTGCACAGAAAGTTCTGGAGCTAGCACATGCACTGAGGGATAAGGACCCTGTCCTCTGATGACCTTTTGAGACACCCCTCCCTACTCGAAGCTCCATACATATGAACTCTATCTCATGCATACAATTATAACAGAATGCATTGTGTGCAGTCAGAAATAAATTATATATATAACATCCTCCTGTCGACTAAACCTGTCAAGCACTCTAGCCCCTCCTGTAAAGACCACCCAGAATTTTGTCCACCGTTTGAACTTACAACCTATAAATTGGCCACAGAGAGCTGTGGCAAGGTGCCACCTTGAGAGAGAACCTCCTGATCAAAGCTGGTGGGGGGTGTCTTTCTTGAAAATAAGGAGCAATTGCTGCTCAGGGTATCTTGACATACAGTGTATGAGAGGGGACAGTCACAGAGGCTCATGGAGAAGGAGAGGTGTTGACCTAGTGAAGCTGAGATGATAAAAGATGCTAGGAAAGGGAAAGACACAGTACTGGTGGCCCAGCCTTACGCAGGTAGAAAATTCCCAAAACAAAGAACTTACCCTTTTCTGGCAGATAATTCAGAACTCTGAGGCTCCTTGCAGACAGGTGAATTTTGGAACTGAACAACTCAGGAGATTTGAAAAAGTCACAGCTCAGAGAGTTCTGGGACTCCAGCCACAGTATCCAGTCCTGCCACAACAGCTCCATTGAATAAGGAAAATCAAAACAGCACTGACTGAGAGAGCAGGTTAGAACAGCTGCCTCCAACCCATCGACAGGCACCCAAGCTTTGAAGCTGAGCAACCCTGGGAATTGAAAAGGTCACAACTTGAGGAGTCCCAAGTCTCTGAACCACAGTGTCTGTGTGGAAGGCTGCCTGCCGAGGCAGGGGTAAAGCGGGAGAGGTTTTGACCCGGGCAGTCTGAAAAGCAGCAAAAGGCCCAGAGGTCAGTAGCCTCACCTTTTTCCTCAACAGTAACTCCATTAACCAAGGCCCTACTCACTAAAGCCCTACTCACAGAATAAGTGGTTTTACCTGCTCAGATCTCTCCATATTTCAACTGAAAGTCTCACCCTCCTATCTACAGAGACCCATCATCCCAAAAAGCTCGAAGGGAATTGCCCTGGGACAGCCACATAGCCCCAGTTGCCTAACATCCCCACCTGCACCTTAAGCTAAAGGCAGCTCTGCTCCCTGAAGCCGTTCCCATAATAACTGAGGCAAGAAGGACTGACTTGCACAAAACAAAGGATTGCCAACACCTCCCCAATGAAAAATATAAACCTTTTCCTCCCTTTTATCTTTTTTTCCTCTTTATCTAATTTGTTTTTCCTTTGTCTTTCACTCTTTCTTTTTCTTTTTGTTTTTTAATTTGGTTTCTGATTGGCAAAATCTTTTTTTTTATATTATTCCTTTTTTCTCTTTGTCTCACAAGTCATTCTCTAGTTCTCTGTAATAACAATATAGTGCTCTCTCATACTGTTATCTCCTATACTATACTTCCCTTCCCTTCATCCTATCCTCCTTCTCCCCCTCCTTCCTCATTCCCATCCCCTATATTACTCAATTTCCAATCCTCATGCCTTTCCTCCAGGGTTAAGCTCCTAGATCATCCTTCCTAGGAACTACAGTTTTGTTAGCATAGAACCTTAGTAGAGTACAGATAAAGGTTCCAATTGTTTCTTACTCATTCAAATTATTGATTTATTGCTGAATTGTTAACCTTATTTCTGCAGTAAGTTCTCTGCTTATGCAAGGAAGGAAAAGAAAAACTTAGCTCAACATAAACACAAATCTCAGTATAGAAATTCAAATATGAAAAATCAAGGCTATGTCTCCCCTCCAAAACTCTGCAAAACAGCATCTGAATCCAAAGATAATTAACATATCTGGGAAGGAATTCTCAACTCTACTGTCAAAAATTATCGGTGACCTTTAAAAGGATACAAATAAGCAGATAAATGAAGCTAAGAAATAATCAATCCATAACCTAGATAAGAAACTCAAAATCATGGAAATAGGTATTATATAACCAAAGCAAACTGGACTGGAGGTGTGGGCCAAGTTGCAGAGTGCCTCCTTTGCAAGCATGAAACCCTGAGTTCAAACCTGAGCCGCACAAACAAAAAAGGTATACATATAGTTACATCATACAAGAAATCTGGGACCCCATCAAATGACAAAACCTAGGACTTCACAAGGTGGAGGAAGGAGCTGAAATACAAATTAAATGCATGGAAAACCTATTCAGTGAAATCATAGCAGAAAATATCACCTTTGTATGTAATACTGTAGATACCCATGCACAGGAGGCATTTCAAACTCCAAATAGACCTAGCTAGGAAAGAACATCTCCATATCATATCATAAGTAAAATACCAAAACTAGAGAAGAAAGGATAGTGTAAACTGCAAGAGAAAAATGTCAGCTTACATGCAAAGGTAAATATATCAGAATCACCTCAGAGCTTTTAGCACAAACCCTAAAATCCAGAAAAGCTTAGAGCAATACAATTCAAGCTGTGAGAGAAAATAACTGACAAACAAAAGGTAAAAATGCTATATTCACAAAGGCTGTCATTCAATCTTGATGGAGATATATGGAGCTTTCAGATAAGGATGAGCTAAAGTGGTTTGTATCCACTGTGTCTTCATTGCAAAGAATTTTCAGGGGATAATTCACATGGAAGAGTATGAAAAATAATCACAAACAAATGAGAAAGAATAAAGCTCATTGATGAATTCATGAGAGCTAGCAAAGTACAAAGCATGATAAAGCCTATAAACCAACAAAACCTGAGAAAAACAGTGCCAAATGTAGAGAACAATCAACAAGATAACTAACCTTGGAAAAAAAAGCAATAGACACACACGAATCATTAAATACCTCTCAATCATAACCTCACAAATAAAACTACACACAAACTAAAAACAAAAGTTTTGAAAATAGGCCAGGTATGTGGAAATTGAAAGAAAGCAGTAGTAGCTATTCTCATATCGGAAGAATCTGATTTTAAGCCAGAATCAGTCAGAAGAGATAAAGAAGGTCATTATATACTAAAAAAGATAGAATAAATCAGCAAGAACATAAAACAATTCTAAATATACATGCACCAAACATCAGACCCCCACATTCCTTAAAACAAAACAAAAAAACAAAAAAAACTTCTGACCACAAAGGAACAAAAACGTCCAGTTACCTTTATAATGGGAAATGTCAACACCCCTCTCTCTTCATAGACAGGACATTCTACATTATACATTTTTAGTATAAAAATTAACAAGATATCCTAGAACTAAACAATAAAGTGAATGAAATGGACTTAAAGATGTTTACAGAATATTTCAACCTATGACAGCAGATTACACATTTTTCTCAGCAGGCCATTGAACTTTCTCCAAAATACATAGCATACTGGATCATAAAGCAAATCTTAACAAATATAAAAAAGTACAAATAGGAGCTACCAGCTTCTGGGCTCTGCTGCATTTCTCTAGCTGTAGCCTTTCCTTTCTCTCTAATAAATCCTACTTCATATACAAAAAAAGTAGAAATAATGCCCTGTGTCCTAACAAACCATAATGAGAATAAAATTAGAGATTGATAACCAGGAAAACCCCAGAAAACATTCAAACTCATGGAGATTGAACAACACATTGTGAACTATCAATGGGTTATTTAAGAAATTAAATTCCTAGAGTCAAACAAAAATGAGAAAACAGTGTCACTAGAACTTGTGGGACACAACACAAGCAGTCTTAAAGAGATGATGGTAGCCATAAACACACACATCAGGAAATCGGAGAGATCTCAAATAAGCAATCTGATGATGCATCTCAAACTCTTATAAAAATATGAACAAGCCAATACCAAAATCAGCAATTGAAAATAAATGGTAAAAATTAGGGCAGAAATCAATGAATTGAGGACCAAAAAGAATGATACAATGAATCAAAAAAACCAAAAAGTTGATTCCTTAAAAAAGTAAACAAGATCAATAAACCTTTAGCTAAATTAAAAATGGGAGGACTCAAATTAATAAAATCAGAGGTGGTAAAGGGGTATTACAACAGGCATCAGTGAAGATCAGAAGATCATATAGGAAAATTTGGAAAACTATATTTTAGCAAACTGGAAAATCAAGAAGAAATAGATAAATATCTTATCATATAAGACCCACAAACATTGAATACAGATTGTTTATGAGGACATAAACAACTTAAACAGATCTGTAGCAATTAATGAGATTGAGACAGTTCTGAAGAACCTCTCAACAAAGAGAAGGTCAGGACTGGATGGATTCACGGTTGAATTCTATCAGAACTTTAACACCAAAGTTCCTCACACTCTTCTGTAAAATAAAAAGGAAGGAATACTGCCAAACTCATTCTGTGAAGCCACTATTACCCTACTACCACAAAAAGATGCATCCAAAAAGAGAGTCTTACGCCAATATCCCGGATGAACATAGATGCAAAAATCCTCAATAGAATATTTTCTATCGAGAATCCAACAACATATTTAAAAGATCTAATACCTTGATCAGTGAGTTTCATTCCTGAAATGCAAGGATTGTATGCAATGATCAAGAAATGCAATACAATGCAAATCAAGAAAGAAAATGCAACATATAATAGAATCAAGGACAAAAACTACATCATCATCTCCATAGATGAAGAATAAAGCCTTCAACAAAATTCAACATCCTTTCATGATAAAGGGTCTGAAGAAACTAGAAATAGAAGGCATATTGCTCCACATTATAAAGGCTATATATGACAAACCTATAGCCAGCATCACACTAAATGAGGAAAAACTGAAACCCTTTTGTCTAAATCTAGAATAAGTTAAGGGTGCCACTTTGACCACTCTTATTCAAAATAGTACTGCAATTCCTTGTGAGGGGAATAAAATAGGAGAAAAAAATATAAGAAACTCAAATAGGAATTTAAGAAGTCCAATTGTCCTTATTTTTAGATGATGTGATCCTATGCCTGAAAGACCCTAAAAACGCAACCATAAAACACTGAGATCATATAAGCACGTTCAACAAAGTAGCAATATTTAACATAAATACACAAAAGTAAGCAGCTTTTCTATTCATGAACAATGAACAGTCTGAGAAAGAAATCAGGAAGACAATCTCATTCACAATAACATCAAAAATTAAATCACTTACGAATGAATTTGATGAAGGAAGTGACAGACCTGTACAATGAAAATTGTATATCACTGAAGAAAAAAAATCAAAATATGGAAGGAGACCCCATGCTCATGGAGCAGCAGAATCAATATTGCAAAAATGACTATATGACCAAAAGCAATCTGTATGTTCAAAGCAATACTCATCAGAATTCCAAAGACATTTTTCACAGAGATAGAAAAATCAGTCCTAAAGTTCATATAGAATCACAAAAGACCTCAAGTAGCCAGATTAAAACAAGCAAAAAGAACAACTGTGGAAGTATCACTACGTCTGACTTCAAAGTACACTACAGAACCATAGTAATAAAAACAGTATGGTACTGGCACAAAAGTAGACTAGACCAATGGACCCAGACAAAACCCATGCAGCATGGTTATTTGATTTCCAACAAAGGAGTCCCAAATTTGTACATATTTATATGTATATGTATGTACGGAAAGAAAGAGAGAACATGGTTATAGTAGTAGTCCTTTCTGAATGGACTTCAGGGACACAGGAAAGGAAAGGAGAATGATAGTCAAGAATATGGAAATATTAGTGTGCTGCATCTAGTTATGAAGATGAAATCCACTGACAGCTATTGAGTGACAGGGGAGCAGGGTGACAGAAGAAGAGTAAGTAGCAGAAGGGGTAAATCTGATTAAAGCAAGGTATATACACATGTGAAACACCAAGGTGCACCCCCCCTTGAAGAATCATTATTCAAAGGTAAAGCAGGTCCTGTCTGGGGTGGGTACCGGTGGGAGGGTGTAGGGTAGACAGAGAGGGTGAAAATAGCACAGTGAAATCTACTGAAATTGTTCGAAGAAGGAGTGGGGGGAGGGAATGAGCAAGAATGATGGAGGGGTGATTTGAATTAAGATACACTGTAAGCACATAATGTAAAACTCACAATAAATCCCTCTGTACAATTACTATATGCTAGTAAACAAAAAAAATAAAATCAATTTGTCTGCTTCTTGGCTATTGGGTTGTACATGTTTTATAAACTTTGAGTATTAACCACTTATCAGATCTTTGGTTTGCAATTAGTTTTCCTCTTTTGTGAATCAACTTTCATCATTTTTTATGGCTTTCTTTGCTATGCAGAAGATTTTCTACAAGAAAAAGTTACTTCTGTACTGTCCTGGGGCAGGACATGAAGAAAAATGGGAGGGATAAAAGATTTTACAGAGACATAAAGAGTTTTTGAACAGTAATTTTACACTTGAATGCAGTGATTTTTCTACGATGGGCTCATGTTGTGAATTTATTAAGTTGTAAACTTTAAAAGTACTGTTTATGACATGTTAATTATACCTAAGTCACACTGTTAAAATTTATTTTATAGGTCTTTGTGAGTTATTTGCCGAGTGAAAATATAAATATTAAAGATGTCTTTACGTAATTTTAAATACCAAATTTTGTATGTACAAGGTTCCAAAAATCTCTCATTAAAATAGCCAGTTTTCTACAAATTTTTCAAACAAAAACTTTTGAAATCAGTAAGCGATGTCCACATTGGTACTTATGGAAGCAGTTTATTTCTGTGATCTTTCTCTTTGCCTTGCTGATCAGTTCATGACGTGATCTAGACCTAGATTCAAAGTCTTGCAGCTCTCCTGCCATCTCTCACCTCACAAACCACAGGAAATGAAACCATTTTGTGCTCTTTTTAAAAATAAACTAACATTATGTTTTTCTCCATAAGCTTGGTTTTGCCTTGAAATTCTATTCTTTTTACCTATTCTGATTAACTCTTAGTTTGTTCATTTAAAGGAACTGAAATGTAAACCATTAGTTATATGCATTACCATTAGTGCTTAGTACAGTAAACACACAAATGTTTGCTGATCGACTGATGATTTCTGTCCATCTATAAATACCCTACTTGCACCTATCATTTTATTAAGCAAACTGAAAAAGTATGTTTAATTCAATTAACAACCACCTTTAAAGTTTCTACTGTAAGCCGTTCATCTCTAGAGACTCAAGGAGAAATTGAAGGAATGTCTTTTGGAGCCGCTTGTCTGATGTCCTCTGACAGTTCTGAGCCTAAGCTTTAATATATTTTAAAAATAGCTAAGTTTGTTATATACATCATTATGTCTTCTATTTACCCATTATGCATAATCTCATGAGATACTTTCATATCCTGTCAAGCCCAAGAGAGTTTTCTGTACAATTAATGACTTCCTTGAATAAGACTAATAAAAAAATAGCTGAATTTTCAGTTTTTAAGACATTGAATATTTCAAAGTTGGTTGTTTTGCAAAACAAGCAGTAAAATTTGTGAACATTAGAGAAATTAGTCAGACCACTTGAATATAGGCATTGTCTTTTAACACACTATCTCATTCTTTTGATATCTGGTATTTGACACTAATTTGAAATTACTACACTACCTCAAGCAAACTTTCTGAACAAAATTTTCATGAATGCTGTTGTCACCTTCTCAGGAGAGTCTTATTTTGTTCTAGTTCTGGAGATAATTACAACAAAATGAAGGCAAAAAAGATGACTGTGAGGAAATTCTTCAGCACATTTGCTCCCAACAGGACATTTTGACATCAAGACTTTTCAGTTGCCTGAGGCAGGCTCAGGCTTGAATTCACTCCACTACAACCCTCAAGGACTATAATTGTTTCTGCAGTAAATGGAAGTGGAGCAACTCTGCATTTTTATCTCAACAGAAAAATGTTTAACAGCTCAAAATGAAATGTCACACCATGTGGTATAAACCCAGTTCAGGTCTGTAAAGATTTAACACATGAAGGACCACGATAGCTTAAATTTCTCAGACGCGGAGGCTGGAACCCTACGTATGACATACATTTCACCAGTGACAGTCACGCATAGAAACACATCATCAGGGTAGCTAAATGTCAGCGGAAGTCAAAATTGTAAGTCACATTGTGACTTCCTGTTTCAGCCTTGATTTTAAATCCGTGTTGGAAGACCCTCTGTTTTGTGCAGTGGATTTGTTGACTCACAGGTAGATCTTAAATGAGAAGCCAAGTTACTTTCCACACACTCACCATGCTTTTATAAGAAATTGACTGTGTAGTGATGTATCTTTTATCTACGATATGATTAGTTTTGAATGAATACAAATCATCTACTTCTTTTATAAGAAAATTATCACATTAGGTCTGTCTAATCTAGATTTGTAAGAAGAAATAAGTTGTTTTTCTGTTCTTAGATTTTCATCAATTACTTGATCCTCAATAATATATTATTTGAATCATCATTGTCACTTCAAGTTGTTGTGACAGGTATGCTTTTTTTTCAATACCTATGGTATATTTATGCAACTTGCACCTGTTTTTTCATGTTGAAAACAGTGACTGGGCTCAATGCTGCCTTAGTTGGATGGTCGAGGTCAACATCAATTCTTAAAAACATGTAAATGTAAGTGTAAATTTCCTGTGTTCTTGAACATACAACTATTTTTCCTTTTATTGATTTTTTACCTTTATTTGTATGACTCAACTGATTGAAATGAATTCTCATAGTTATTAAATATAGGAAGGAAATTTGCTTAAAAGTGAAACTCTCAATACATATTTCTTGTGGGTAGAATCAGAAAGAGTTCAGCAATAATTCAGGAATTCAGGTTTTTTTCATTTTGGAATTTACTTAAATAAATATATGGAAATGCTTTTATAATAAACAGTATATATAAGCTGCTTATTATATCTGTAGCATTATTGAAGGAGTATTATTCAAATATTCTCTCTGCTTATGTGTCAATACAGACATGGAAAATAATAGCTAACTAGCAATAACAACACTGGAAAACTCTATCGTCTTTTTCACCCTTCTGACAGTGTTAGAAACCATCAGACTTACAGTCCAAATCAGAAATGTGTAAGCTAAACTCTTTTTTTTCTGAAAAAAAAAAGAGTCAAATAGGATTAATTCTTTGTAAGAAAAAAGTCTGACATTTTAATTTAAATACAGATTTAAAGACAACTAACTCAAGTGAAGCTTTCCTTTTCTTAATTATAATTTGAGAGAATAGATAAGACAAGATAGTATTGTCTTCATGATTCTCTATAGACCTTTTGTTTGTTTATTTCACTAGAAAGAGATGAGGCAAAATCACTAAAAAGCAGGTGCCATAAATCCTGCTCCGTCCTGTAGGATATACAGATACAGAGTGTCCCAGCATGGGTCAGATGAACGTGCTTCTGCATAACTGCTTCCTGAACCAAGACTTGTGTCAAGTAGAGGAGGCAAATCTTCCATAGGTGACCCAATTAGTGGTGCTCCTCAATATCCCTGGCATCATTTTGCTTGGCATCCAAGTACAGCAAGCTACCAAGATGAAATCTGTCCCTTTATGTTGTGTATGGGAAAAGAGAGAAAGGGCAACAGAGAGGGAAAAGAAAACAGTCAGAACATTCCCATCTCAGCATGTTTTTAGTCAGACAGATTCAGGACAGAGTTCCTATGGAAGCAGAGGTTCTGGAGAGTGATGTTGTACAGACCTTGTGTGTTGACAGAGCCTTTAAAGCAAACTTACAGTTTCCTCAGTAGCTTTATCAGAAGTGGGAAACACCACGACCTTTATTACAGAGACACATGGAAACAGGTTGCCAAGCTTTCTTGTCTATTTTTTCCACATTAAAAAAATGTACGCTTAAAAAAAATGTGCGCTTTTTCTACCCCAAAGAATGTTTGGGTGCATTGAACATTTGCAGAAGCTGTTAAAGCATGAGTATTTTTGATGGTGGGACTGTGGTACCATGTTGAAGCAAGCTGAAGAAGTGAAAGGTCATTAAAGGTCATTATTGCCTGTTGAATTAAAGGCCTAACTTAAATGTATTTCTAAATGTTGACCGGAAATTAAAATTAAGTTTACATCTCATTTTATCTAACAGCAAAAAATTCAGAGAAAGGACATTTTTTCTTCCAGTTGTAACATTTCTCACTGAAGAAAAATAAGTGATGTTTGTTCAAAGTATGTAGTACAAAACATTAACTTTTTCCTGCTAATACATTTTAAGCTTTTAGTTGAAAAAAAATATCAAACTTGTCACCATCCACTCACTGAATATCAGCAGTCTTTTAATTTGAAACCACAAGGCACTTAATTATTTTTGTCAAATTTTCTACTTATGAACATCTAGTACTGTGCAAAACACACAGAAAACTTCTTGCAGTTTTTTCTTATTTAGAACATTGTGGATTATTTTCCTTTCTACTTTAAAAAGAAAAGCTCTCATCAAGCTGTCATGTCAATCTTGGTCCTATTTCATCATTCGCAAATTGCAAACTTGGTAAAAAGTTGTCCCATCTTTTTCCATTGATTTTAAGAGCGATTGAGTTTGAGAATTCTATTGTAGATAATCAAATCCCACTACAGAAAAACTTGTATTTATATTCAATTGTTTCCACTGCTTCTTCCATAATTCAATCCCTTTTTATTTAACTCAGCCATAGGTTAGATTTAATTTGAGAATAAACAAGGCAATTTTCATTTGAGGAATTTGGCCGAAGTGTATGTTTATATGAAACATAATGGATCTGTATAAGGAATTATCTTGATGTCAGCATGAAAACTATTGGTGCTTGATTAAAATTTAGCACAAAATCTAATAAGGAAACAGTGACTGCTGTGGGTTGTATTAAACATTTTCCTTTGTGTATCTATCTAGGAATTAATCTGTTAGTTCTTTTAAGAAAACTCCTGAAGATTAACAGCACAACTTTCTAATATAATGATGGTCTTTGTTGAAGTATGAGTTCATTCAAAAACATTTAGGGTTCTTGTTACTTGTGGTAACTCAAGAGAAACAGAAATGCTGTGTGTGTGTGTGCATATGTGTTTGCACAGATGTGTATTGTGTGCGGGTGTTTGTGTGTGTGTACATGATTGTGTACATTAACAGTGATAGACAGTGATTTCTTTCCAGGGTTTGGCTAATGTAATTATGGGGGGCTGCCATACCCAAACTCTGCAGAGTGAAATAGCAGATGAGTGAGTCAGGGAAGAGTGGAGGCTGAAGTTCACATCAGAAGGCAGTTTGCTGACAGCCTTTCCTCATCAGGTGGGGAGGTTAGTCTTTTCCTTAAGACCTACAACAGATTAAATGAGGCCCACCAACATTAGGAAAAGCAATCTACTTCACTGTCTACTGAATTAAATGTCAGTCCTACCAAAAATACTCACAGAAGCATCTAGACCAATGTTTGGGCACATACCTGGGTACCATGCTTCAGCAAACCTGAAACACATTCACAGCATTTTGTAGAGGTGCTAGTTGCTGCAGTAGTTTATACACATTTTCTCCTTAATAATGAGGCTAGCAAATGTTTGGATTTTTTACTCATTTATTTACTTACTTATTGTGTTGGATAGGGGTACATTGTGGCATTTACAAAATTTCTTATAAGATCAAATATACTATACTTGAAGTACTTGAATTCACCCCCTCCATCCTCTCCCCTCTTTCCTGGAATCTTTTCAACAGGTCTCATTTTTCCATTTACAGACATGTGTACACAGAATGTACATCATATTCACCCTCCTTCACATTTTCCCCATCTCCCCCACCCTTACATGGTACCAGCCCTGTTTGTGTGTATTACACCCTGATTTGGTTCATCTCCTCTATTTTTTTTTCTTTATACCTCAGTCCTTTTCTTATGGTGATTTCAACAGATTTAAAAATTCTGTATTTATTCTTGTACAGAGAGTTCATCAACTATATTCATCTTAACTTCCTTCTTTTACTCTCCCCCTCTCCTAGGTGACCACCCCTTAGAGTGACTGGTTTTTCATAATATTGCTATATTTGTATTAGGTCTATATGTCACATATGAAAGAAAATGTTGCATTTGGCCTTCTGATCCTGGCTGGCTTCACTTAAGATGACGTTCTCCAGTTCCATCCACTTACTTGCAAATGACAAAATTTCATTCTTCTTTGTGGCTGAATAAAATTCCATCGTATATAAATACCACATTTTCTTAATCCATTCGTCAGTTGTGGAGCATTTTGGTTGTTTCCATACTTGGCTATTCTGAATAGTGCTGCAATAAACATGGGTGTGCAGGTGCCTCTGGAGTAACCTGAGTCTCATTCCTTAGGGTATATCACTAAGAGTGGCATTGCTGGATCATATGGCAGATCTATTTTTAGTTTTTTAAGAAGTCTCCTTATTGTTTTCCAGAGTGGTTGTACTAGCTTACGTTCCCACCAGCAGTGTATGAGGGTTCTTTTTCTCCTGCATCCTCACCAACATTTGTTGTTGTTTGTGTTCTTGATGGTAACTATTTTAGCAGGAGGGATGTGGAATTTTATGTGGTTTTGATTTCCATTTTCTTTCTGGCCTGGGATGTTGAGCATTTCATCTTGTGGTTTTTTTAGCTTTTTTGACTTCTTCCTTTGAGAGTGCTTTGTTCAGTTCTTTTTCCCATTTCTTCATTGGGTCATTGAACTTTTTGAAGCTTAGTTTTTTGAGCTGCCTATATATTCTGGTTATCAATCCTTTGTCAGATTTATAGCTGGCAAAGATTTTCTCCCATTCTATGCGAAGCCTCTTCAATTTAGAAGCCATTTCTTTCGTTGTACAGAAGCTTTTAAATTTCATGTAGTCCCATTGGTCAATCCTTTCTCATAGTTGTTGAGCCATTTGAGTTCTGTTGAGGAAATCTTTGCCTATGCCTATTGCTTCCAGTGTATTCCCTGATCTTTCCTGTAAGTACTGGTTTCAAAGTTTCAGGTCTTATATTAATGCATTTAATCCACTTTGAGTTGGTACTTGTACAGGGTGGCAAACATGGATCCAGTTTCAATTTTCTGCAGGCAGATAACCACTTTTCCCTATATTTGTTGAAGAGGCTGTCTTTTCCCCATTGTAAGTTTTTGCCACCTTTTCAAAAACCAGGTGAGCATAGCTACATGGATTAATATCTGGGTCCTCTATTTTGATCCACTGGTCTTCACATCTGTTTTTGTGTCAGTACCATGCTGTTTTTATTGCTATGGCTCTGTAGTACAGTTTGAAGTCGGGTATTGTGATACCTCCAGCATTGATCTTTTTACTCAGCATTGCCTTGGCTATTCACATTCTTTAGTGCTGTGAAATGATTTTAGGGTTGATTTTTCAATCTCTCTAATGAATGTCATTGGGATTTTGATGGGAATTGCATTAAACATGTAGATTGCTTTTGGTAGGATAGCCATTTTTACTATGTTGATTCTGACAATCCGTGAGCATGGGAGGTCTTTCCACCTTCTGTAGTCTTCTTCAATAGTTTATAGTTTTCCTTGTAGATATCATTCGCATCCTTTGTTAAATTTATTCCTAGGTGTTTTTTTTAGTCTATCGTAAGTGGAATTATTTTCCTTTATTCTTTCTCAATCTGTCATTGTTGGTATATAGAGAGGCTATTGATTTGTGTAGATTGAATTGCTGAAGCTATTTACCATGTCGAGCAGTTTTTGGTGGAGTTTTTCGTATCTTTTAGGTATGAGATAATGTCATCTGCAAACAGGGATAGGTTTGCTACTTCTTTTCCAGTTTGTATTCTTTTATTTCTTCTTCCTGTCTTAGTGCTCTGTCTAGAAATTCTAAAACTATGTTGGATAGAAGTGGGGAGAGTGGGCATCCTTATCTTGTTTCTGACTTTAGGGAAAATGGCTTCAGTTTTTCCCAATTTAGTATGATGTTGTCTATAGGTTTGTCACATATAACCTTTATTATGTTGAGATATGTTTCTTCTATTCCTAGTTTCACTAAAGCCTTTACCATGAAAGTCTTTTTCTGAATTTCATCAAAATCTTTTCCTGTATCTGTTGAGATGTTCATATGGTTTTTTGTCTTTGCTTCTGTTAATATGCTATATACATTTAATACTTATGTATGTTGAACCATCCCTGTATCCCTGGTATGAAACCAACTTGGTCATGGTGTATGATATTTCTGATATGCTGTTGAATTTGGTTTGCCAATATTTTATTGAGGAGTTTTGCATCTATGTTCATTAAAGATATCAGCCCACAATTCCCTTTTTTGTTGTGTCCTTTTCCAGTTTTGGGATGAGTATAATGCTGGCTTCATAGAAAAAGTTTGGCAGTGTTCCTTTCCTTTCTATTTCATGGAGAAGTTTGAGATGTGTTTTTCTTAGTTTTTCTTTAAAGATCTGATAGAATTCAGCAGATAATTTGTCAGGTCCTGGACTTTTATTTTTTGAGAGATTTATTATGGTTACTTCAATTTTATTGGGTGCTATAGATCTATTTATGTAGTTAATATCCTCTTGGTTCAGTTTTGGATGGTTGTGTATATCTAGAAATTTGTTTATTTTTTCTAGATTTTCCAATTTATTTGAATATAGGTTTTCCTTTTACAGTAGTCTCTGATGATTCTCTGGATTTCCTTGGTATTTGTTGTTATCTCCCCCTTTTTCTTTTCTAATTTTATTAATTTAAGTCTTTCCCCTCTTCATTCTAGTCAGCTTTGCAGGGGTTTGTGTATCTCATTTATCTTTTCAAAGAACTATCTTTTTGTTTCATTCATTCTTTGTACTTTTTTTTTATTTTGGTCTCTTCTTCATCCCTTTCTTTCCATTATTTCTTTCCTTGTGCTAATTTTGGGTTTAACTTGTTCTTGTTTTTCTAGGAGTTTGAGAAGCAGGATTAAGTGATTTATCTGAGATCTTTCTGTGTTTTTAATATATTCACTCATGGCTATAAACTTTCCCCTTAGGACTGGTTTCTCTTGTCCCATCGTTTCTGTGATTTCATTCTCATTAAGTTCCAGGAACTTTTTAATTTCTTCCCTTATTTCTTCAATGACCCACTCATCATAGAGCAATGTGTTGTTCAGCCTCCAGTTGTGTGAGTATTTTGTGCTGTTTCTTTTATTGTTGAGTTCTAGTTTTATTACATTGTGGACAGGCAGTATGCAGTGGATTATTTCAATTTTCTTTTATTTGTTAAGACTTGCTTTGTGACCTAAAATGTGGTCTGTTTTGGAGAAGGTTCCATGGGCTGCTGAGAACAGCTCATATTGTGCTGTTGCAGGATGGAATACTCTGTAGACATCTGTCAAGTCCACTAGATCTATGATGTCAACTTATTCTAGAATTTCATTATTGATTTTTTGCCTGGATAATCTATCTATTGATAATAAAGGAGTATTGAAGACTCCTACCACCACTGTGTTGAAAATAAAGACATTTATTAAGATGTTAATCTCATGCTGAGATGACCCATGTAACTTTAACCAAGAGATGGCTTCTAGGTTTAGGCACAGGGAGTGAAAAATAGCCTGGACCTCTGGATGAGGTCACTTGTATTTATGGAGCACAGTTGACCTGGTTGTCCTCCCTTGTTGCCTTGTCAGTTCAGAGATGCCAGCCAATGAATCCGAACCCTTAGCTATGCCCACCATGACAGTTATTTCACTGGGACCTGGTTGTTATGTTCCATCATTTTTCTTACTACCCATGCAGGAGAGAGGAAAATGCCCTTCTCTACTCCTGTTCTGTGTTTCAGGATTAGCTATGTGCTCAGAAAGCACAATTTCCTTCATCCAAGCACACCTCCTTGTGAAAAATGAAACTTTGGGGACCAGTAAATGTCAGGAACATCTTCCAACCCAGAGATGAAAAGAAGAATAGAATGTAGTCATGTGCCTCCTTCCCATCCTGTTACTGGGTTGCATGATAGTCCTTGTCACACTATTCTGTCTGTCTAATTGCTCTCTTTATAGGACTAAGAAAAGCAGACTCCACTCTGTCCAGACCTTTCCAACTTAATAAGTCATTCTCTTCTCAGTGGAGATGAGGACACCACCATAATGTATAGGTGGATCTATGGAGAGATTATAGGCAAAGTAAAGCTAATATTTAATAAATTTCATGTCAACCATCTCTACAGTTATCTATAAAATTAAGGCCATAGAAACTGACTTCTGATTGCTACTGCTCTGTGCCCATGTTGTTACAATGCACTAAAGATGTGGTAAACCAATAAGCAGCATGTGACCCATCCCTGAATTCCCTCACTCAGCAGCTGAGATGTACCCAACTATGGGCAATTATTTCCGCACATCTTTCATTTTGGTGAGTGTATGCATAATTAGCTTACACACAGAGTTGAATTTCTTTAAAAATACTTACTTTTGTAAACATTTTCTGTATTTCCTGTATAAGATTAGATATCACTTTATCTTTTCTAAACCTTTTCTCAAACTCATTCTTTCTTTAAACCCCTACATATTATCTGCTAAACTTCTATCAGTCTCAAAGCCAGCATCACAAAGTATCACTGTTCTGTCTGTTGTTATGTTTGCAAGGGGTTCATAGTCTCCTGATTGAGAAACTTAATTCTCAGTTATTTACATTTTACACTCATTTGTATGACATGCTGATCTGTGTTGCTGTTTTTACTTGTGTGCTCTGAGATTTTAGATCTATTTTCCTCTTTCAGCTACTTTTCACCTTTTCTCTTCTTGTTATTTTCTCTCATTTCATGTATTTCTAATTTTTCTCCTTCTCTTCATTTGAGACACAATCAAGCTTTGAAATTCCTCATTTTCATACCCCTCATTTATCTGCTTTCATTTCACACATTAGAAAAACACATTAGTTTTTCTTCAGAAACCAGTTTATTGGACTGGGAAATATCTCACAGCTGGCTAAGCTATCTTCTGGAAGATAATGCTAAATAAAAGACATGATGCAACTTAAACCTTTCAGTTGGTTCCATTAAAAAAGGAAGCTATGGGTTCATTCATGTGAAAGATACTCGGTTTGTACTTGAACACTTGAAAGAATTTGGTACATTTGGATAGGACAAAATACAGGATTAGCTATTCAGGGTTTAGAATTATGATAGCTGAGAACAGAATAGGGAAAATGGAGGGCAGTTTGAGGGGAGGCAAAATAATATTTGCCAAATAGAACTAAGACTTTGAAAAATGCATATTTCAACATAAATTCATTATGAAGGTAATTAAGGAACCCTAACAATTTGCTTTTCCCTTACACTTGCCCATTTTTTTCCACCATTTACCTGTGGTGTACAGGCTAAGACCACTAACATGATGGTTTTCTACTCTTCTCTCCCCTTCAGTGTGATGAGCAGACTGCTGATGACCTCTGCTGACACCCCTGGGTTCAGGGACAAGCAATGTTGGAAGTCATGAGCCAGCGAAGGGAGCAAGGCAGAATACAGACCCTAATACATAAAACATAGTTTAAGGATAGGGTGTCAAGTTTGCAATTCATAATAATATTTAGGAAATTGCTTCAAATTATTTTATAAATGACCCAAAAAGTACAGTCTTTAATAGGGAGAAGAACATTTGTTTTATGTGACAGATTATAAATTTATATGTGTAAAATATAAAAGATAAGAAATGTATTATATGCAATAATATTAATATATTTTGTAATGTTAATAAAATTCTTATGAAAAATGAGAACTGAATAAAATTGAAAAAAGTCTGCTTACTATTATGCATAACTACAAATTAAAAGAGTACATACATTATTCTGTTTTTATACATCTAATTCTAAAAATCATATATATGTATATATTTATGTGCTTGTGCCTGTATTTGTGTGTGTCAGTAAGTATAGTGCAATTATTATCTAAAAATCTTCCAGAATATTATATTAATCTTTTAATTGAAAGCCATCCTTTGGACTGTATGCAAAAGGAAAGTTTCTTCCATAAAAGAGAATGTAAATAGTTTTGTAAGATTTTCTGTGTATCCTTGAAGTCTAGAGTTCATCTGTGGAGGAAATTTGAGTTTTTTATGCTTCTAATGTTGTGTAACAAATTGCACCCCATATGCTTTTCAATGTGCTCATTTATAAAGCAGCTGATTGGATGCTCTTGTCGAATGGAAGCCAGCCAGTGTTTCAATGTAGGAAACAATTCAGTTCTAAACATAGCTCAAATCTAAACAAGATTTCTATATCAAAAAGCCACGGTTGTCCTTAGCAAACCACTGAAGTGAACTTAGTCGCTGGGAAAAGTGCCAAACAGAAATACACACTGAATTCCCTCAAACCTAGAATTATGTCATCAAAGTCAGCACCACTAACACTCCTCTATTCTGTCCTGCTGGCAACTCTGTCACCTGGACAGAAACTAAGTTTTAAATGTGACAAATCCAGGCTGAATTTTGGTTTGAACAAAGTTCAATTTTTTGAATATTTATATCTGGAAATTGAACATCCCACTTACATGACAGTACATTTTTGTGTCATGAAAATGATACTTTAAAAATTGTCACCATCTGGGCACATTTATCACAAGCATATACAAATAAGGAATTGCAAATCAATAAAATTACAAACAGTCATGTCCTCAGGGTGAAAACCTAAAGATATTGAAGTAAAAATTAGAATACTAAGAAGACCTGTCTTTACTAATAATTTTAATATACAGATGAACATAGAAATGCAGGTAAGAAAACATAACACTATGCTGTAGATTAGAAAAGAAGAAGAAGGTTTTATTTTACTTTGTGTTGCTAGAGATGGAACTCAGAGTCTCATGCATGCTAGGCAAGCACTCTACCAGTGAGCTACAAAAACAGTCCTGAAGGGTTTCTTTATCAAAAGAACATAAACATAAAATGATATGCTTAACTGGAATATAAATATTAAATTTTATTAGATAATTAGTAAGTTTTTAAGTTGCAAGCAACAAATCAATGGTTTTCAAATATAAAACATATAAAATATATTTTAAAAACAATGAAATCTCAATGACTTGTGTGTCTCCTGCTTTTTCTCTGCATGCATATGTAAATAATTTGTAATAAGTGTGAAGTGTACAGGGTCTGTAAGAAGAGGAGTAAAAGCTGCTGTTAAAACAGCTGAAATAATGAGTTTGTTTAAATAAAGAGACTGGTGATGGATTACACTATTTGATTTTGTAAGGATATTAATTATCCTTATAATAACAATCATTCATTATAAGATCAAACTCACTCATATTTCTCAACTTTTGGGACAGATTTGTGCACCTGTAGACTATAACTCAAAACTTTATTGCACATAAGATTTGCATGAATATGTGACTTGTTACACGAATATAGGTAGCAATTACCTAAAAGTTATGTGTTAAAAATGTAGATTTTGTTACTTTAATTTATACTATTCCCTTTCACTTATTTTTGTTTCTTTATGTTTTAAAGTAATTTCTCATGGATGTTATAAATAGTGAAATTAGTCATAAAACACACAAAATATCTTCAAAAAGTTTTGATGTGCCAAAGATTAAACTCAATGTTGGTTTCTATGTTTGTGTTTGCATTTCTGAAATCAACAAAGAATAACAGTCTATTAAATAATTGGTATTTTCATATGTGTTGAATTAGTGAACTATAAATTCAGACAAGAAAAAATGTTCTACTTGGCAAAAAATTACAAAAGTAAATGAATTAGGCAAGCAGAAGACTCTTAATTCAAACCCCAGTGATACCAAAATAAATGGATCATTTATGCAATTATAAGTTATTTTGCCTACAAATTTTGAAAATATTCCCAAGTGCTTTAGCCACCCCCTCACTGCTATTGCGTCCTTGAAAGTAGAAAAACCTGTTACACCTCATATTGTACCCAAATTTTACCAAAGGGAAATGAGTTTTTTCAATTACTTTCACTTTATATCAGAAATATACAGGAAACACCTCCCGTGTTTTCTTGTTACCAAATTTTATGATTTTTCATAATCTCAAATACCAAGAATGCCGACCCAAGTGAGTGTTCATTTTATTTTTGTTGGATTTAGCATGAGATGTGATAATCCTCAAACAAATTATATTCTGCACCTACCAAACAGATATTAAAATATTTGCATCATGTTCTGTGAATATGAGAAGTTGCACTTAAAACTAGAGTAATTAAAATTTTATCTATTTCTTTTCTGAAAATTTCTTATAAAACCATTCCTATTATATCACATATATTCATTGTATGATTCTGTTCTCTAGATTTATCTTTGCTCTTTTATTAGAAAAAAGTCATTTTACATTGCTTGCAAGGCAAAATGTGTTACAAATAAGCCATGACACCTTTCATGGTTATTTCATTATTAAAATGTTTAGGATATCTAACTTTTCTCACTTCATTTTGATATGAAATATTTAATTTGACTGGTGCAGATAATATTATCAATACTTCAGACAAGAAGCAGGGTATTTGTAGAGCAGGGTCACAGAAGCTGCTTCTGCACAATACACCATTTTGGCCTAAGGACAGTGTGTGGAAGACCGTGGAAGAAGCAGATACAAGGAAAGGTCTCTGCCCTCCCTCTATTTGCCTAAAAGCAGGACATAAATTTTCAATGTTGTCCTGCCTCCTCTATCTGGAAGGGCAAACATTATTCACTAGAGACAATTAGACCCTTATTAACCTGGAGACAGCACAGAAGAATCTATGTGACAAATTCTTCTACAGGCCCTGCCTTCCCTTGTTACACACACATGTACACGCGCGCACACACAAAGCCTTTTCACAATCTGTCCCCTAGAAACTTAAATTCCTTTCCACTTCTTTTACCATTCCTCTAACAATTTATTATCCCTTGGTTAAAATATTATACAAGCCCAAATTCTAACCAACTTTTCCAATAACATATCTCCAGTTACCTCTGCGTGTGTACCCTATGCACCAACTTCTGTTTATTTTTCTCTTGTCAGGCTGTTTCTTTTTTTCAGCCTAATTTACAAAACCCCAGCCAGAAACCTGGGAGCATAGGAAGAAAAAAAATTTCTACTCTAGCATGGAAAAATAAGGTATTGCTTTCCTCATAGTAGCTCCTCCAAAAAATAGTCTCCTTTTCTATCTGTTTTAGCACACGCCTCTAAAAGAAAGAACAGGTCCTGCACACACAGGTTGCTGTGTTCAGATGGAAGGAAGCACAAATTGAAAATTTCTCCGATCAAAATTAATTTAGTTGTGTAACAGCCAATTTGTAAGCAGGACAATAAATAACTGCTGATGTGAAGTTTGGAAGGGACATAATTTATCAGATAAAAACCATAGGTCAGGATGCATTACAGAGAGCTATTTGCAGAACTGAATTGTCTTGCAAAATAATTTAGCTAGGATTCTTGAAGCAATTAATTCATTAAAGGGTACCATTTATCAACTTAAACAAGACATTTCTCTTCCCCTCAAATAAGAAATAGAACAGTCCCAACTATTAGATGCTCCAAGTATTTCACAGTTTGTAATTTAAGAACAACAACTATGTCAAACACACCCTTGAAAAGGTTTTTAAGAGCTATTTACTGCCTACATCCTTTACCAAAACCGTAGAAAACAAAATTTTAAACTTGAATTAGTCACAAATATATAAGATGTACCTATCTCTACAGAGATTCATGCTTCAGGAAACAAGAATCTTCAGGGTGAGCTTAGTGGTACACACCGTTACTGTCATTACTTGGGAGCCTGAAGCAGGAGGATCTAGAATTCAAGACCAGCCTGCACTATATTGCAAGACCCTGTCTTAAAAAGGAATGAACAAACCAAACCGAACAAAAAACCTTGACAGGTTACTGTGTTTTTCTTTATGAGTCAATTTTAGAAAAATGACTGTTCAGCAAAAAGTAAAATGGATCTTTAAAAAAATTTTTTATTATTTTGGGTGGTCCTGGGGTGGTTTGAACTCAGCATGGAGGCACACGGGGCTTTTTTTTTTTTTTTGCTTTTGTTCTTTTTCAGATAGGGGATCACACTTCTTGGCCAGGCAGTTCATGGAATGTGATTCTCCTGCCTGCATAGCTGGGATTGTATAGTCATTTGTGACCAAATCCTGGTTGTTTGCTGGATGGGGAACTTGCAAATTTTTTGCCTGGGCTGCCCTCAAGCTGCTATCCTCTTGATCTCTACTTCTGGGCATCTGGGATTACAGGTGTGACCATCTGCCCCCAGTTGGATCTTTTAAACTAAATTTACACAGCTTTCTTTAACGTATAGTATTTGCTATATTAATCATTTCTTAGTGACCAGTGTCTACCCCACTATGATGGATTGTTGTCTTTCATAGAAAGTCTACCTGCAAATATGAACTGTGGGTGTGAGTATTAGAGACTGCATAGTATTTTTTAATGTTAGTTGTCTTAAAAATTAATCAATCATTGAAATTTTATAAAATTTAGTAGTAATAGCAATAATAAAAAGGTGTAATTTTAATTAGAAGACAATTAAAAAAATAAAAATAAGTTATAATTTATTATGACTTGAAGTCAGTTATGTCTAAACCTTTGCCTTTCTGGTGACGTTTTATTCGTGCTATAAGTTGTGGTATATATTTGTGGATATTATTATTGATATGAGTGAAGGCTGCTGCAAAGAGGCCGTGGCTCTCCTGTAGTGGAACTGATCTTTTATTTGGAAAAGAAAAAAAAAGCAAATGAACAAACGTGGAAGGAAACATACTAGTGACAAGTGTGCAGGAAAAGGGACTTCCTTCAACTGGTGGGCAAGCAGGCTATTTCTGAGGAGGAGATCGTTGAAGTGATCAAAGAGATGAGATTAACCTGTTCTCAAAATGAGAAAAAAGAAATTCAATTGTAGAGGAAAGAACACAAGAAAGATTCATGAGAGACACAGCTGTGGTGTCACAGGGATTGAAAGCAACTTTGTGGTCGTAGAAGCTGTACATGGGGCAGGGGAAAATGGAGAGGAAGTGGAAAGGAGGCGTCGAACCATCCTGGGTCTTATAGACCATGGTGCTCCTCCTTTTGTATATTGTTTTCTGCTTCAGGTTAACTCTGAAACATGCAGAGTGCACATCCCTTTATTATGGGAAAACTGATGGCATCCTGTGAAATCCTATTCGGTTGTAAAGATGACATTTTTACATACACACAGAAAAACAATTTCCTCAAGCTGTAACTAACACATGACTCTAAACACAATGAGATGTAATGAAGTCCAACGTTTCGTGTGGTAGGATTAAATAAAATGCCCACAGAAGGACTGAGCCACTTCTGTACTTCCTCAAAAAGTTGTTCAAATCCTAAATAGCACATCGTGTGGTGTGTTCACTAAGATCCTTCTCGCAGAGAACAGCAGGTGGAAAACTATTTACTGTCAGAATAAGAGATTCATTATATTGCTTAACATGCAGTATGAAAATATTCCACTAAAGCAAACATATTACAAAGTGGTAAAAAAAAGCAAAATATATATTGGTGGCATTTTTTTACAACTCAGATTATTTTCAAATAAGTCAAAATTTTATTCCTCAGGATCTAGATTGGTTGTCAATAGCACCGAATACAAACAAATTCCCAAATGCAGTTACTTAAGCTTTTTCTATGTAAAATTTGTCCGACAAATGTAGTTCAGGAACAGAATAATAGTTCGGTATTATTTTATCTACCACCACAAAATAAAAATATGAGACATTAAAAAATATAATGTTTGGCATAGTTCAGAACAGTCCATAGAGGCAATGTAACTCGAGGTGGTTCTTGTGTGCAGATCATGCTTAAAACAGAAGTAAACAAATTAAATAATGAAAATGAGAGGATGTGTAAAAGCCTTTGTTTTGACTGCCTGATGCAATGAAGTACAATACTTTTTGAACAGTCTCCAAAAGTTCAATATAAAATATTTCAAAATAGCTTATTGCTATTACATTTTATAGATATGTATACTAGCTAAAAAGTTTTGTGACTTGAAAATTTCTGTTAACAGACATTCCAGATTATGGACATCTATGCATTTCTTTAAACTGAAAAGCCTTTTGTCTTTGTGAAAAACATCAGGTGCTATAAAGTACATGTTATTTAAAAATATAAATATAATTTATCATGAGGTGGCACTGCAGAAATGTGCTGTTGCTTTTGTCTTGATTGTAGTGAGAAAATATGGAATTTCCTTTTTTTGAAAAGCAGTATAGATTGTACTAAGTAGCTCACAGAAATAATGAGAGAATAATTTAAACATCAATTATTCATTGGAAAGGAAGAAAAAAAGAAAATCTGAGTATGTTTCTGAATACAGATCCTTTGCTGTAATTTGGAAAGTTCTGTTTGATATTCTAAATGCACCAACTGGTCCTTCAAGTGACACCAAATCAGTGAAAACTGCTGAGCCAGGGACATGCAATTTCTGAACTTTGCCATTGAAAAGACTCGTAAAATGATGGAAATCAAAATGGTTGAGGTAATTTCAAGAAAAATAACTTATTTCATTTGTTATCTACTTGTAACATATGGTTTTAAAAACATTAAAATGTTTGGCTTAGTTTGTTTCCTTTTTCAATGTCTGACTTACCACTAACAATAAATATTTCATTCCTTAACTTTTTCTCCTTTCATTTGAATTGGCTGGAAGTCTGTCTTGACCTCATTTGTTATTTTTATTTCAATACTATTCTATTAGCACAGGTTTTCCTCGTCTCCTGATATATTTTCCCTCCCTGCGCCTTCCCAGAGAACCCCAAGGCAGTGCTCTGAAGACAAGCCCTTTTGTCTTCTAAAGAGCCAGGCCTTGTTACAGGAAAGAGTAGGAAATACTCTGGAGTTAGTAGGTATAGGTAAGAACTTTCTCAACGAAACCCCAGCAGCACAGCAACTAAGAGATAGCATAGATAAATGGGACCTCATAAAGCTAAAAAGCTTCTGCTCAACAAAAGAAGTGGTCTCTAAACTGAAGAGAACACCCACAGAGTGGGAGAAAATATTTGCCAGCTACACATCAGACAAAGGACTGATAACCAGAATATATAGGGAACTTAAAAAACTAAATTCACCAAAACTAATGAACCAATAAAGAAATGGGCACGTGAACTAAACAGAACTTTCTCAAAAGAAGCAAATGGCCAAAAAACACATGAAAAAATGCTCACCATCTCTAGCAATAAAGGAAATGCAAATTAAAACCACACTAAGATTCCACCTCACCCCTGTTAGAATAGCCATCATCAGCAACACCACCAACAACAGGTGTTGGCGAGGATGCGGGAAAAAGGAACCCTCTTACACTGTTGGTGGGAATGTAGACTAGTACAACCACTCTGGAAAAAAATTTGGAGGCTACTTAAAAAGCTAGACATTGATCTACCATTTGATCCAGCAATACCACTCTTGGGGATATACCCAAAAGACTGTTACTCCAGAGGCACCTGCACACCCATGTTTATTGCGGCACTATTCACAATAGCCAAGTTATGGAAACAGCCAAGATGCCCCACCACTGACGAATGGATTAAGAAAATGTGGTATCTATACACAATGGAATTTTATGCAGCCATGAAGAAGAACGAAATGTTATCATTCGCTGGTAAATGGGGGGGGAGAGGGAGGGGGCAGAGTGGGTGGTTAGGGAGGGGGTGGGGGCAGGGGGGAGAAATGAACTAAACATTGTATGCACATATGAATAATAAAAAAATAAAAATTAAAAAAATAAATAAATAAAATAAAGAGTCAGGCCTGGCCTTTCATCCTAGCAGCCCTCATCTACCACAAAAACATAGAGAAAAGATGGAACTCTCAATTTAAATACAAAACTACTCCAACCCTTCAGAAACTCCTGCCTCCCTTATTTCTGGATCCTTTTAGGCACACTCAGGACAGGCTGCCTAACATTTTTTTTTGTTCAGTTTCCTTTCTGATTGAAGTTGGTATTGAGACATCACTTGTGCTTTCCATGTCTGCAGAGCTTCTTATCTGATGGTGAAACTTGGTCTTGTTATTGTGCTAAAGAAATTGGTTGTAGTGCCACATTTAAAAGGAAGGTGATAGATAACTTGGGGTTAAGGGTATTAACAGATGTAAAATTTAGTTAGATTTCATACTTTTTTGTGTTGCTTTTTCTTGGTAAGGGGAGTAATCAGAATTTCTTCAATACTTCCCCATCACTCTCAGTCTTTTACTGTTTTTCCTCTTTTGCTCAGTCTCTGATTTTTTAGGTTTTTGGAGAACAATGCAAACATGTGATTAAATGTTATTGTTGTGTAAGATATGGAGAATAATACATGTCAAATATTCACTTAACACTGGAGCAAAGGTAAACAAAACCACAATCACTGATTAAAACCTCACATGACCCTAAACCTTCACTTGTTGGGATGTACTTAAGGAGATATCTATGCATTTAATCTAAACATGGACAGGAATAATGTAATTGTAACATAGGCAACCAAACTGTTTTAATGGTCCTAATCAACCCATCACTAAAGTTGAGATAGCGAAAGATGAAGGTACTGTAGTGCCCTTGACTTTGTGTAACACCGTGTTTAGCAGCACAGACGCTGCAGGTGAGTTGGTGTGTAATATTTGTGGTCATCTGGCCCACTGGCAGTCACTCCTGCCCACAATTTCAAGACAGCATTTGCTACTTACCACCAGCCTACAGAAAAACCACAATTCAAATTCAAGGTTCAGCTTCTGCCACTCGCCCATCACGTTCACATCACAGTAAAGTAAAAAAGACCCTATGTTGTATCACCCTACACTGGAGACCACCTGCACTATTAAATACTTTGTGTAATACTTAAACTCATTTTGCTTTAGCTTCTTAATCTATGAAATACAGGCAAGGAATTTTAACTCCCATGCTCAGCTGCAATGCAGATTAACTGAGATAATCACACCGGAGGAATTAAAAAGCAATAGTCATTACAAACTTCATTACTACTATCAGAATAATATTTCTAACTTAGAATGTTTATCCAAACTGCTTAGAAGAATGCCTGGCACACAATAGTAATCAATTTAGCCTAGTGTCTATTATTATCAGAGGTTCTAGTTTTTAATGCGATAACATGGGAACCAACATAGGTTGGACCTCCTGGATCGAGTACAGGTGGGTTATCAAGGAGATGTGGCTAGAGAGAAAGCTAAATAGGAGTGAGAACTGCATGACAGGGAGGAACAAGAACCAAGTAAGAATGTGGGTTCTGGTGCCATGTAGACTGAGCCCTCCCATGAGAGCTCCAGAACACAGCTTGAACTTCTGAGTTCATCCTCATTCTCTCTCTTTTTTTTCCTAAAAGAGCTGAGTTCTTGTTGCTAAGCCTGTTCACCATTAGCTGTGCCATTGAAGAAGAAGAAGAGAAATTCAATGAAAGATGATTTTCATGGACACTCTGGGCACTGCACTCAACTCCCTCATGGGCAGCCTCTCCAGGAAAGTTTCAGTTGTTAGCAGCAATTGGGGTTGCAGCTCTCGTAGTGGTCACTGTATCCCAGGAGAACTAAAGCAAGGACCAACAGAGTCAGCTATGAGGACTCTTTGTTTCTCCTTCCACTGATGTCTGAGCAACTCATTAAGTCTTTATTCTTTTATTTCATTTTAATTATTATGCAATTAAGCAACAATGCCAAGAATATTGCACTTTTTTATTGTGATGAGTAAAGGGAATAACCGTAAGACATGAATAAATGAGTAGCAAATTAATGATAGAAATAAAGGAAAACATTTTGCCCCAAAATAGGGAAAATACTACATGTGTGTGGGATATAATAGCACGTGGATCATATTCAGAAGCTTTATGAGTACTTTGGAATATTTTCTAATGTTTGCTTTTCATATGAATGTACTTCCTATAGAGAAAGTGACACTCTGAAATGTACTTCTCACATGCAGTGTTAGAGAATTCCTGATGCAGAGTTTGAAAATGTTATGGTTCTAATAGCGTGACAATATCCCTGATGAAGCCCTGACTCCTCTCCTTTGGCTCAATGGTAATTAATATTTGTCTGTGAGAAAAGGAGGTTTGATTGACTAATTGCAAAATAATTTAATTATAGGTCTTTTAGTAATTCATTTTACCTGGTTTTCCTATTTGGCATTATCAACCAGTATCTTGAAAATTCAGAATTTAGGGTATGATTTATCTTCTTATTTGATACCATTTTTTAAAACTATTTCAGCCTTCCTTGGGTAGGATATAGTCTTTTGGCTGTCCAAATAACAATAATGTTTTATATCTGAAAAGGAGAAGGATTAAAGTATCAGGACAGAGAAGAAAACCATCATTCTTGAAATTTTTCTCCAGTTGTCTAAATAATGAGTTATTTATAATTGCAATCAATATATTTATAATATTAAGGGGACTTTTTCATTTTAAGAGACAATACAGTATAGGGAGTAAGGATAGATTACTTCCCTTTGCTGTGTCTGCTTCTTGTTCTGTCACATGGCAACAGCAACACTCCTCTCTCAAGTTTCTTGTGAAGTTTAAGATAGTAAATAACCCTACAGCACTTCAGTAAAGATTAGCACACAGGAATAGTCAACAACCATTAGGTATTATTTATCATCTACAGATTCTCCCTGAATTCTTTAAGAAGATCCTATTTAAAAATAATTTGATAAACCCAGAGCAAATTGAAGATGGAAATAATCTAAACCAGTCATTTTAATTTGTGGGCTCATTTAGAAAAATCTTGGAGTAGAGGAGTTGAATGTCAGTGTGAGATCTGCCTTCATCAGCTCAGTGAAGCATACCTTCCCGACAAACATTTTTCACTTCCTTATTCCTGTTTGACTATCAGCCACCAGAACCAACTATGCCTAAACAGTAGCAGGAAACACAGGAGATGTCTGTCATTATTGCTAATGACTGGAAAATTCATTGTACATAATGATTTCAGATTTGGATACTAATTATGAAAGCACTTGGTCACCTTCCACCAATTACAGTTAAATATTCTGAAAATCAAACAATTGTATTATTCAACTAATCTCTGAATTAATTGTAATTGTTTTTGTCACTTATTAAAGACAATCAAGTACTTTTCTCCTGTAATTTAGACTTAGCCTGGATTCATTTAGAATTTTTAGGATAAGAAAATGCAAAAGAAGAAAGACACAAAAAGCAACAAGCAATTAGTTAAATAAATTAAAAAAATATTCTTTAGGAGCATAAAATAAAAATTACAAAATAATAGAAAAGAACATGATAGTTTCTATAGAAACCAATATTTAGAAATATTAGTCCATATAAATATGACCCTGGAATTGCTTTTGGATAAGACTGATTGCAATTTTAGAAGAAATTAATTATTTCTATTTCTATTAAACCATATGAGCACCCAAAATGCAGTAATCAAATGTTCTTGATTACTCCTACAAATAAAATGCAATTGAAATATGGGAATCAAAGTAATTAAAGAAGTATATTTCAGGGTCTTCATAGATATATTTGCTTTAATATTACTCTTTCTGATAAAATGATATGAATATCTTGCTAGAGTTTTAAAAGAAGAAAAGTCTTTAAGATCATGCTTTTAAGATTCTGAGTTAGCCTTCTCATGACAGGTAATACTCTAAAATTCAATTTTATTAGCTATCCGTCTGTATATCTTTACAAATTTATAGTCCTATATACTTTTCTTTAAGTTTAAGAAGTTATCTCCTGTGCAGTATTCTTAAACCCCTTTTGTAAGACGTTAGGCTTCTTTGTTATTTTCCTTCTGGACTAAACTCAGGCCATAGCAGTTAGATTCCTGAAGGGGTCACCCAGACGAGAGGGGTTGCTAGAAAACCAACTTTTCCCTTACTGTTTAGTTATATTGATTGTCATATCAAAACCGAATTACTGGGCTCATTCTCCCAGGGTGACTGAGATCCACATTCAAAAGAATCAACACAATGCTCTCTGAAGCTGTGTAAAACATATGATTTACCTAAATCTCCTTTATTCTTATCATAATCCTCCCAAATCAATGAGAATTATAATCATAAATTTATGATTTTCTAATTATCATGTTAAAACAGCAACAAAACACATATAATATTGTTAAGATTATCATCCAAAACAAGAGCCTAAAAATCTAAAATTACCTCACTATTTCATCCATCCTAGAATTTTCTAAAGGAAAGAAGATACTTTTTCTTGTTGCTCTGTAATGTTTATACAGATTGTTCTCATCTACAATTTTGTGTTACAAAATATTTTAATCAAGATAACTACTATCTTTAAAATGAACATTTTTCTTTATATTTTCTCTAAAATTTCTAGTTTTCATAGCATCAGTAGTCTTGTAATACTCGCAGGAGATATGGTCTAAGACTGACAAGTGGTTTTCTGAAACGGTGAAGAACAAAATCCTTATATGGTCTTTCCTACGTGACACATACATTGCCAAATTTAATGCCTTTTCAATCTTAACTAAACAGTTATCACGCACTGTGGAAATAGCTTCTATGCCTTTTTCAGGTGTGACAGAAAACTAGTTCAAATTTCCTTTTCCTTCCTTATCACTTCACAAGCATATTTGAATCACCAGCATCATGACTCTTGCATTTTGATGCTATTATTAATAAAATAGAACTACTTGAACCTAAGCAGTGCCATAGTGGCACAGTCCTAGTAATAGTGATGTCTACTAAGTGACTAATGGAAATTCCCCATGTACAGCATGGACATTCTGAACAAAGGTGAGATTCCTGTCCAGGATGACGCAGAGCAGCTTGGCACAAGTCTTCAACATCCTTCTCGGAATGGCTTGCAATGTAAAAATCATGAGTAGACTAGTTTCAGAAATTTTACATTTCATATTTTAAGACCATGATCTGCCACCGGTAATTAAAACTACAGAAAGCAAAACCATGGATGAGAAGAGACTGGTGCACTAAAAACTCCAGCAGGAGGGAAACAAGAATCTTAAATTCTGTTGTTATACATACACACACTGTCTCACAGAAAAGTGAATTCAGTCTTTTCAATATTATTAAAGAAGGTTCTCCCTTATCTAATGCTAATGTATTATTGACCACATCTTGCAAACACAGAATGCAACTTGTTCTGGTACTTGTCAGATGGCAGTGTGACAGCCAGAAAGAACCCACAGTACAGCATGCATCTGAAAAGAAGATGGCTGAAATTCCCGTTGTAACAAAGTTTGGAAATTGAAACTGGAGACAGAATGCTGAGATGGCAGAAATAACAAGGAGAGGAAGTCAGATCTTCAAGTTGACTAACCATTGGCCAGTTCAGAGTCTTCTGAAGTTAAGTGCAGGGCTATTTTTAAACTTCAGACTTATCTCAAAGGAAAAAGTGTGGTGGCACAAGAACAAGTGTGCTAGGTTTTCATTGCTATGACAAAATACACGGCATAATCAGCATAAGCAAGGAAAGGTTTATTTTGGCTCCTGGTCTCAGGGCTATCAGTCCATGGTTGGTTGGCTTCATTGCTTTTGGCCTGAGCTGAGGCAAAACAACATGCTGGAAAAAAAGGGCAAGAAAAAGCAGCGTTGCTCACCTCATAGCAGCCAGGAAACTGAGGGAGACAGGGTGAGAAATGCCCTTTGAAACCTACTTCCTCCAACCAGCCCCGCCTCTTAGTAGCCCATTGATGATGCCAGCAACTTCATGGTCCCATCACCTCTCACTAGGCCACCAGCTCTGGCCACACTTTCAACACACAAGTCTTTAGGGGACGCTTCATATTTAAACCAGCACAACAAGAAAGGTCAAGTGTAGACAATAAGCACATTGAGTTTTATTGCACATACAATCTATACTGTGTGTATAATTCATGTTGCTCTGCGTGTGTATTAGTTCACACAACCTGGTGCGGCTTCACAGCACAGCTATCAACATACATTTGATGTCTAGATGTGTTGAGACAGCTCTAACGTGCCAAGTTCTGTTCTAGTCAGGATAAACTGAGTAAAAATCTGTATTATTTTTGCTTTTATGAGTATTGTACCTTCGAGGTCAGATATTAATCAAAGAATCACAATAATCAATGCAAAAGAAAAGCTTCTTATGTTTAAAGGAGGGGGAACAAGGAAACATAAAGGACTTAACAAGTGGGCATGCCTTGAACATGGAAGGCAGGAGGAGCTGATGAGGAAAGCGTGTGATGAAGAGTGAGTTAGAGTTTACTAATGTGAAGCAGAAGGAGCAAAATCTTATTCCTGTCATGGTTTTTGCCCTCTAAGTCAGTGGAAAATTTAGAAGATCTGAAGGAGGTAAATAGGTTTTCCAAATTTCTTCTTACAACTTTTGTGTCTTAAAATTTTCTTTTCTACAATGGAATTTTATGCAGCCATGAAGAAGAACGAAATGTTATCATTCGCTGGTAAATGGATGGAATTGGAGAACATCATTCTGAGTGAGGTTAGCCTGGCTCAAAAAACCAAAAATCGTATGTTCTCCCTCATATGTGGACATTAGATCAAGGGCAAACACAACAAGGGGATTGGACTATGAGCACATGATAAAAGCGAGAGCACACAAGGGAGGGGTGAGGATAGGTAAGACACCTGAAAAACTAGCTAGCATTTGTTGCCCTTAATGCAGAGAAACTAAAGCAGATACCTTAAAGCAACTGAGGCCAATAGGAAAAGGGGAACAGGAACTAGAGAAAAGATGAGATCAAAAAGAATTAACCTAGAAGGTAATACCCATGCACAGGAAATCAATGTGAGTCAATGCCCTGTATAGCTATCCTTATCTCAACCAGCAAAAACCCTTGTTCCTTCCTATTATTGCTTATACTCTCTCTACAACAAAATTAGAGATAAGGGCAAAATAGTTTCTGCTGGGTATTGGGGAGGGGAGAGGGAGGGGGTGGAGTGGGTGGTAAGGGAGGGGGTGGGGGCAGGGGAGAGAAATGAACCAATCCTTGTATGCACATATGAATAATAAAAGAAAAATGAAAAAAAAATTTTTTTCTTTTCTATTTAATATTCCTGGAATGAGGGACACATGTCTATAAATTATGCTTGTCTATACAAGTTTGAATTAGGAAAATAGTGGGTAAAGAAAGAATAAGCTAAAATGTCTGAACTTCAAATACTGTGTTAAGAAAATAAAATGCAAGAGAAAAGATTTTATGAAACATGAATCCCCTAAAAAGACTTATGTGGTTTATACATATTTGTACCGGTATCTACATCCCAAAAATATTTAGAAAAAGAAGCATCAATTTTAAAAATAAGCAAAATTATAAATAATACATTTAGTAAACTATGTACCAATGACAAAGAGGTTTTTACAAATTATTAGTCACTAAGGAACTTCAAATTTAAACCAACAAAGTTACCATCACGTCCCTCTTAGAGTGGCTAAAACTAAAGACTAAAGGCAAAAACAAACAAACAAATAAAAAACAACAAAAAAACTTTAAAGACTAAAGACAATGGCAAATGAGAACGTGAAAAACCTGAATTTTGTATTGATGTGAATAATATGGAATGATACAGACACTTCAGAAATTAGCGTTTCAGCTCTATTTTCACGTATAAAGTGTAATCATAAACGTATAATGAAGCCTGGATGTTTCCATCCTACTCATAGGCATTTATTGTGAGAAATAAAAAATACTAAAATACTTTAGTGCAAATGTTGTGTACACATGTATGTAAATGAAAAAACGAGACCTGTTGAAACTATTCCAGAAATGGGGGGAATAAAGGAGAATGATGGCGGGATTGAATTCACACATGATATATTTGATACATTGTAAGAACTTTTATAAATGCCACAATGTACCCCCCACTTAGCACAATAGTAAAAAAGAATTACAATTTTATTAAAAAGTAAAATTGAAGAAAGTTTTAAAAAAGCTAATATACATAAAGTAAAAAAATTATATAGCAATTTTATTTGCAATAGCCAAACTTGAAACAGTGCAAATACCCATCAGCAGGAAAAAGTATAGCAATCGTGGTCAGTTTATAGAATAGAGTTCTTCTCCACAATAGAAAGCAAAGAACTACGGAAACACTAGGCAGTATGGATGGACAGCCAAACCTTTATGTGAAGTTCAGGAAGCCAGCCCCAGAGGACTGACTACTTATTCTTCCGATTTCATTTATATGATCCAGGAAGGACACAAGAATAGTAAGCAGATCAAGTGATGACAAGCGTTGGCTGGGGGCGGGAGAGAGGGATGGGACCAAGTACAAAGAGAGCAGAGGAACATGTGGAGATCCTTGAAGTTCTTTGTACCACAATTAGAAAGTGAGGTAGGACACTGTTGGCTCACACCTATAATCTTAGCTCCTTAGGACTCAGACATCAGGAGGATTTTGGTTCAAGGCCAGCCCTGGAAAACAGTTCAGGAGACCCTGTCTTGAAAGTATCCAATGCAGAGAAGGGCTGGTGGAGTGGCTGAAGTGACACAGCACCTATGTAACAAGTTTGAAGCCCTGAGTTCAAACCCCAGTACTGTGAAAAGAAAAAAAAAGTGACTAAACTGGTCACGATTCTTTGGCTTTTATGCCCCAAATTATTTATCTGATTTGCATGCAAAATGTCCATCAATAAACTGATTAAAAATATTTCATTACATTAATATTTCTAAATATTGAATTTCTAATGAATAACTCAATTCTATGATGAATTGATTTCTGAAATCATTTTATATTAATTTAGTTATATCAAATATTTAGATGTAAATGCAAATGATTGAAAATGGATTCCTTTGTTTCACAGAATTCAGTAATTCTGTTCCTAAATAAAATATTCCAATGCTAGTTTGTGTACCATGTGTGTTCTACCTTTGTTTGTCAGGATCTGATATGAGAATGCCAGTAAAATATTAGAAAAAATTTAAGAAAAGTCCTTCTTTTCCATGTAGCTCTTCTTCAAGTATAGAGGTTTTTTTGTTTTCAATTTTGATAGAGAATACTATTCCTTAGGGGTTTTACCTTTTCTGAGTATGAAATGAATATGTTTATTCTTAAAAATTATAAATTGTAGTAACCTTGAAAAAATGAAAACACCAATAATGATATGACTTAAGGATAAACACTTAATACTCCAGTGTATGTCATTCTTGATCTGTTTTTCAAATTTGAATAAAGTTTTATAACAACCTTACTCAATTAAATCATGATTTTTCTCCAATGACGGGAAATATTTTCAACAAAGTGAATTTTGACAAGAGGATACTGTCATTTATTATAGATATATTTCTATTTATTTAGTTAGTTTCCTTTGGTAGTACAGTTAAGAATAGATAAAATAAGTAATGTTAGGTAATTTTAAACATGTTTCATTCATGGATTTATGATGATTTCTGGGGGACAATTTTAGAAATTCACTTACTGAGTTTACATATGAAAATTTTGTGTTTTGATAATTACTAACAGTTTGCCTCTGGAAAGCATATACAGTAGTAATGTTTGAAAACATTAATTTTTAAGCAACACAAAAAAAAAGCTAATTTTGCCATATGCTCTGTGTCACTGTTTGTTATCAATTAATTTTACACCAATTTTACAGGTGAAAATATTATCAGCTTGTTTTATTTTTATATATTAATGACTCCATAAGAGGTTAAATATACTTTTTAAATGATTTTTGGCCATTTATATTTCTTATTTTATGAAATTTTCCATTTATTATTAATTCATTCATTCTTTTATCGAGCAATTTCCCTATCATTTATCAATCTACCTATTTATCATCTGACTATCTGACTATAATCATTTAGTTCTCTATTTGATATTGTGCATATTTGTATTTTCTTAATTATTGTAGTAACTATTTGTATATAGGTAGCATGTGGTCTATAAGGTACATATGTAGCCTAATTTGTCTTTTAATCTCTTTGTTTCTTAAAAACCAATTGAATACTACTGATGGAATGAATGGAAGGAGAGACTCAGGTACTGAAGACAGGAGTGCTTATTAAGGCAGGTCTAGTGCAGCTCTTTCTCTTCCTGTGACCTAACAGTAGTTTGCTATTCTGATTAACTTGACAGGTGGAGTTTGAGTAGGGACTAGTGCAAATTCCTTGCTGTTCCCTCCAGCTTTCTTCTCTTTTTATTGGTGTAGATTAGATATTCAAAGTGATTTCACTGTGATATTTCCATACACACATATAATGTACTTTGATCTTATTCACCTCCTCTTTTACTGCTTTCTTCTTAGGGAGTGATGTTGCACTGGAATCTGAACTCACCTGTAAAGCAGATACTTTACCACTTGACTCATGCCTCCAGTCCATTTTGCTCTGGTTATTTTGGAGATGGGGGCCTTGTGAACTGTTTGCAGGGGCTGGTCTGGAACCATGATCCTCGTGATCTCAGCTGCTCAAGCAGCTAGGGTTACAGGTGTGAGCCACCAGCACCAGGCTGCTATGACTTATTCCCGGCCCCAACTGCTATGTTTTATAGAACACATGAAACAACGCCAAACATTCTGATGTCTTAGATTACACAAGGAATGTATTGGAAGAAATATAAGAGGAACTAATTCTAACATGTTAATACAGGACTGAAAAACTGAATTGACAGAGGAGGAAGTGGAGTGCAAAACTGAGAAGAGGAAAGCTGTGGCATCAGGAGCTGCGTAGGACCTCTGACCTTGTCCATAGACTCCAGACATGCCAGAGAAGAGTGAGCACCACTAACTCTCTTAACAGCCATGAGAAACTGTGAAGAATCAAAGCTAAGGCAACAGGCTGAAGAAGTCAAAAATTTATCACATCTGAGAAAGATAAAACACAAAGGAAGAAAGTGAGGCAACAAGGAAGGAAGGGAGGGAGGCAGGAAGGAAGAATTATAAATACAGGTACATTGACAGAACAATAGATTGTACAGCAGAAGTCAGTGTTACATGGGAGTTATATCATGGGATTATCAGGAATATTGGCTATGAAGGAGAAGCAAGGCATCCTACTGGGAAGGTGTGGTGACAGGCTGTTTGCCATGCCTGTGTGACATGCTGGGCATCTGGACTGGTTATCTATTTATTTTTTTAGTTTTTTAAAATTTTTTAAAATTTTTATTCTATTTTTATTCATATGTGCATACAAGGCTTGGGTCATTTCTCCCCCCTGCCCCCACCCCCTCCCTTAACACCCACTCCGCCCCCTCCCTCTTCCCCCCCCTCAATACCCAGCAGAAACTATTTTGCCCTTATTTCTAATTTTGTTGTAGAGGGAGTATAAGCAATAATAGGAAGGAACAAGGGTTTTTGCTGGTTGAGATAAGGATAGCTATACAGGGAGTTGACTCACATTAATTTCCTGTGCATGTGTGTTACCTTCTAGGTTAATTCTTTTTGATCTAACCTTTTCTCTAGTTCCTGGTCCCCTTCTCCCATTGGCCTCAGTTGCTTTTATGGTATCTGCTTTAGTTTCTCTGCATTAAGGGAAACAAACGCTAGCTAATTTTTTAGGTGTCTTACCTATCCTTACCCCTCCCTTGTGTGCTCTCGCTTTTACCTTATGATCAAAGTTCAATCCCCTTCTTGTGTTTGCCCTTGATCTAATGTCCACATATGAAGGAGAATGTACGATTTTTGGTCTTTTGGGCCAGGCTAACCTCACTCAGAATGATGTTCTCCAATTCCATCCATTTACCAGCGAATGATAACATTTCGTTCTTCTTCATGGCTGCATAAAATTCCATAGTGTATAGATACCACATTTTCTTAATCCATTCGTCAGTGGTGGGGCATCTTGGCTGTTTCCATAACTTGGCTATTGTGAATAGTGCCGCAATAAACATGGGTGTGCAGGTGCCTCTGGGGTAACCTGTTTCACAGTCTTTTGGGTGTATCCCCAAGAGTGGGATTGCTGGATCATATGGTAGATCTATGTTTTGATTTTTAAGAAGCCTCCAAATTTTTTTCCAGAGTGGTTGTACTAGTCTACATTCCCACCAGCAGTGTAAGAGGGTTCGTTTGTCCCCGCATCCTCGCCAACACCTGTTGTTGTTGGTGTTGCTGATGATGGCTATTCTAACAGGGGTGAGGTGGAACCTTAGTGTGGTTTTAATTTGCATTTCCTTTATTGCTAGAGATGGTGAGCATTTTTTCATGTGTTTTTTGGCCATTTGAATTTCTTCTTTTGAGAAAGTTCTGTTTAGTTCACTTGCCCATTTCTTTATTGGTTCATTAGTTTTGGTGAATTTAGTTTTTTAAGTTCCCTATATATTCTGGTTATCAGTCCTTTGTCTGATGTATAGTTGGCAAATATTTTCTCCCACTCTGTGGATGTTCTCCTCAGTTTAGAGACCATTTCTTTTGATGAACAGAAGCTTTTTAGCTTTTTGAGGTCCCATTTCTCTATGCTATCTCTTAGCTGCTGTGCTGCTGGGGTTCCGTTGAGAAAGTTCTTACCTATACCTACTAACTCCAGAGTATTTCCTACTCTTTCCTGTATCAACTTTAGAGTTTGTGGTCTGATATTAAGATCCTTGATCCATTTTGAGTTAGTCTTGGTATAGGGTGATATACATGGATCTAGTTTCAGTTTTTTGCAAACTGCTAACCAGTTTTCCCAGCAGTTTTTGTTGAAGAAGCTGCTTTTTCTCCATCATATATTTTTAGTGCCTTTGTCAAAGACAAGTTGGTTATAGTTGTGTGGCTTCATATCTGGGTCCTCTGTTCTGTTCCACTGGTCTTCATGTCTGTTTTTGTGCCATTACTATGCTGTTTTTATTGTTATTGCTTTGTAATATAGTTTGAAGTCTATTTAGATGTTAACTGTAAAGGGTGCTGTTGATCTGGATTACAGAGTTAGTTTGCTAGAAATTGGAAAACTATGGTGAAAATGTTTCCCGTTATGCAAATGTATTCTCTTGCTAGTTGCTCTCTCTCTCTAGTGACTCGTACAAACCACTGCTCATATTTGTTGTTTCTTGTTCAGTTTTTTCCTACCTTAAAAAACTGTTCAAAAGCCCTTTCATACATGTGTTCATTAATGTTTAGTATATGGTATAAATTAATATTGGGTTTACTAAAGATTGGTTAATAATGTGCAAGTTGATCTAAAGTGATATACATAAAATTACTTGAAAAAATATACATTACTGGTGAGTATGAGAACTACTCTAAAGTTCTGATATTTATTTGAATTATTACTTGCAAAAAAAGAAAAGATATTTTTTCCATATAGGGTTACAAAACACAGCTTTCCTCAGCTGTGCATTTTTTTTATCTTATGCTTTAAATAAACTGGTTTCTCTGCCATGAAGTGTACAATATAATCTAGATTGAAAGGGTTGCTTTATTGCATTTCATTTCTTAAAATAATTTGCCAAGAATTCCTAGTATTTCCTCCTAAATGTGTCTAGGGTTCTAGTTTAACTGCTAAATCTTCATCAATCTCATTTACCAAATCTTAGGTAATGTGGAATGTTGTAGACCACAACTTCTGGAAACTGATGCCTCGTTTTTAAGCTGGACTTCTCCCTTTACTACTGACCTTAAAAAGTTATTTAATTTTGTATATTTCATGTACCTTATCTGTGTAAACTAGATAGAAGTAATACATTTTTCACAGGATGCTTTGAAACTTTCAGTCACTCAATTTGATACTCAAGGGTACCTGGAACAAGGCAATTCTGGCTCACACCTGAAATCCTAGTTACTTGGAAGACAGAGATCAGGAAGATCATAGTTTATAGCCATTACAGGCAGATAATTTGCTAGGCACTATCTCAATGACATCCAGTGCAAAACAGGGTTGGTGGAGTAGCTCAAGAGGAGAGCATATGCATAGCAAGCGTGAGGCCCTGAGTTCAAACTCCAGTGCTGTCAAAAAAAAAAAAATAGAGAAAGAGTGAATAATATTGAAATACATCATAGCTGTGTAGGAACAAGACACAATGAAATGCACAGAAAACCATTGAACAATGCAAAGTGGAGAAAAAGGTAGGAAAGAGTAAAAGAGGGGGTTTGGCTGATTAAAGTACAATATATTTACATTTAAAATACCAAGACAAAACCCCACTTAACGATAAATAGACACTAAAACAATGAAGGAAAGGAAAGTAAAAAGAGTCATGTTAAGGGGAGGGCACTTGTGGGAAAGGGCAGGTAAATGAAGAGGATAAAGGATGGTGAATATAGTTGAGACACTTTCTATACACATGTATGAATATGGAACACTGAAACCTGTTGAAGTCATAATAAGAAGGGGAGTGGAGGAAGAGGGAGAATAATGAGGGGGTGGACCAATCTGAGGCACAATATATGAAAATGTCACAGCAAAACCCTCTGTAGTTATCTCATGCTAATGAAATTGTTTAAGAAAAGAGTACCTTGCATATCTTAAATTTTATATAAGCGCTATTTACCTTTGTGATTAAATCTGATAGGACTGAGGTTACCATCATTACCAAACAACCATGTCAGTGTTTTATTGACATGGTTTATATTTCAAAACATGTTTTGTAAAATACTAGCTGGAAATCCTGCAAAATATTTTTCAATCTATTAATGATCTGAAACATTCTCATTTCTTGGATTAATAGAACGTAAGGATAAGGACACATTCTATAATAGTTAATTTAATATGTCAACCTGACTGGCTTTAAGGATGACAAGAGATCCAGTAAAAGATTATTTCTGGGTGTGTCTGTGAGGGTTTTTCTGGATGTGATCATGTGTAGGCTTCATAGAGAAATTCACCCTCATTCACGTGGGCAGGCCTCATACTGTCAGCTGAAGGCCTGAATAGAAAAAGAGACAGAGGAATGGCAAACTCATCTCTGATGGAGCCAGCATCCATCTTCTCTGGTCCTTAGGCATCAGAACTGGATCTCTGGCCTTCAGACTGACTGGGGCTTACACTGGTGGCTCTGTTGGTTCTCAGATCTTAGTCTTGGAATGGAACTACACTTCTTGCTTTTCTGGTTTCCCATCTTGCAGACAGCAGATCATGACAGTATTTAGTCTCCATAATCACCCTCCTAAACCCTCCCGATAAATCTTTTTTTTTTTTTAAAGTATATCAACATATCTATCCAGTTGGTGGTTTTTCTATGGGAATTCTGAGCAATACAGAGTCAACCTAAGTTTCTGATTGCACATTTAAAAATGTACAAATTAACAATTTTCAAAGTGAATGCATTGGATGTAATATTCCCTATACTGTTTCACCCAGGAAAAACTTGGTACTATTGCCCAGGTCTGGTATTTAGCTATTTTGTGGCAATGACCATGCATACCATGCAATGGTAAATATTAGGAGCTGTAGATGGAGAGACAAATCTTAATGACTGCTCAAACTCAGATACTGCCTACTGAGGGGAGAAATTTCTTGCTAGACAGAAAGTAGAGGACAGACCAGGAGCCAAAATTAACAAGCACATGAGTTACCAACATCATTTACTCTTGCCTTATTTTTGGTTGATGGAAACCACCTACAGTCTTCAAGAGCCATAAATTTTAGAAAAGAAGCCAAAATATATGATGGTGAAGATAGAATTTAAGTTATATCATTTTTAGGAAGTTTGAAGGGATGTAGGTTCTATGAGAAATTGTGCTCTCTGCAGTTGGTATCATAAAATGAGACTTTCGGTTGTACCTTATGACTTAAGAAATAGGAAATACATAATGTTCTTTAGGACTAGAAAATCTTGCCAAAGAAAAGGAGGGCTGTATTTTTTCCCCTGTTTGATCCCTAACTTGACATTGGAATATAACTGGAATTTAAAGGAGAGGAAAAAAAAATGTCCTTGGCTTTCTTCAACTGAACTATGTGGAAGGAAAGAGGAGGATTTAATAGAGATTATGGATGAAAATAAATGACCTATTGGACTGATTATTGGGGGTTGGGAGGCTGATTATGGAGACCAGGGACTCTCATAATTTGCTGTCAGCAAGAAGGAAAACTAGAAAAGCAAGAGGTGTAGTTCCACTCCAAGCCTAAGAAGGCCTGAGAAACAAGGGACCCAATGGTATAAGTCCTTGTCACAGTCTGAGGTCCCAAGACCCATGAGTGTGCAAAGGCAAACAGCTGAAATTACCTCTTCCCCACTCTCAATGCTCCACCATGAGTTGAGTGCCATTTCCCTGCCATTTACTAATGCTGTGGACTTCAGTGCTTGGCTTCACCATTTCCACCCAGACTCCTTCCTTTCTCTGTAGTAGGATGGCCCTACATCAGGATGACCCTTTAGAGACCAAAATGTCTTCCTTTCCAGGAAGCATAATGCTTTGCTCACTCTGGAGCTGCTTTGGCTATCTTTTCAGTGTCTCAAAATATCCCAAAATATCCTAAACTGTCCCAAAATATCATTTGTCTATCAATTCATTCACTAAAATGACCGTTCTGTATATATTACTTCTTACTATATTGTGAACTGGTTGATGTCAAGGCCTTTTATTTTTTTCTCAGCAATCATCACTGAGTTTTGGGCATTTGGCTTAGTTGGCACTCAAAAGAGTATGAATTAATTAATGAACAAGAAAAGGAAAACTGATATTAATACATACTGAACTCAGAAAATTAACAAAGCAGAGCTTAAAGGGTCATGAATGGAGGCAGGAGTCAAGTGGTAGAGTGCCTTTGTAGTAAGTCATGGTCCAGAGTTCAATCCCAAGTACTGAAAAAAAAGAAAGAAAGAAAGAAAGAAAGAAAGAAAATATTATTATCAAGTATAGAAAACCTGGTTAAAAACAGAAATTATATACTAATGCCCCCAAAATAAAAATTCTGTGATATCCTTGAGATTAGACTTTTTGTTCATACAATAGTAACACAAATAGTAAAAAAAAATTAATGAATTACTAATACATATTTTTGAAAGAAATATTCTTTATGTTTTGAGATTAGAGAGGTTGTGACTTTTATTTATTATTTGAAGTTTTTTTGATTTTGAAAAAGGTTTCAGAAACCATATAAATAATAATCAAATATAAAGATATGATAACAGGGACACTTACCACAATCTTAAAAACCTTAAACATTTAGAAATGTGGGTGATGCTTCTTGAGATGCTAATAAGATAGGTTGTGGACAGAACATCAGGAATAATTGCTCATGGTGTCTAAAGTGGGAGAGAAACAAGAAAAGCAAGACACTAAAAACAGGTTAGCTTAAAGACATGCCCTTCCCAAATTCATGAGCATCAGAACTGATGGTTACTTTCTGGTTTTGAAGGCAGAGTCAAGATTTTATCTCCCTAGCCTGATGCAGCTTTATAAAATGACAAATAGAACTCCAATAGTTAAGTCTCAAGAAAGTAGTCTTGTGCCCCTTCCTGAAGTCTAACTGTTAAATTTGCTGTTAATTCATGCAGTCATTCATTTAATACATATTTTTGGAGTTGCTTCTTTGTTCTGGGCAGTATAAGGAAGATTTACATGTAAAGATAAACAAAACAACTATGACTCCTGTACTTACTAGAGTTATTCATTGTTGCGGATATGTGTGCACATATATAAGTAAGCGTGTGCCACTGTGTGTGCATGTGCAAGTCTTTAAAGTGAGTCTAGGTCAAGGAATTTTGCCATCAAACTGTATTCAGGTGCATCAATATGCCTGAGGATTAAGTGTTCAGCAGCAGTCATTATAACTGCCTGGCTGTGTGCATACGTGCAACAGGGAATCTTAAAAATAGCTTTTGAAAGTCAAGTGGAAAATGATTGTTCACAGAAAAGTGAGGAACATAAGGAAACATTTAAAGCTTGCATTGCAGCCTTCATTATTAATCTCAAGATTTATGAAAACACGTCAAAGTTCCAACCACCAAATAGGAGATTAGGACCACTTAAAGATGAGCTAATATAAAGGATATTCACAGGATAGCAATAATTTGATAAAAAATGCTTTATTGAGTTGCAAAGACCCAAAATAAAAAATCTCAATTCAGAAACAGTATTACTTCAAAATTAGCTTTTTGTTAACAGTTACAGTTTTAATATAGTTAGAAGCATATCTATAGTTTTTAAAATAATGGCCAAGTAGCTGAAGTAGCATCTATAACAAAATAGTCTAAAAATAAAAGAATGCACTATTTATATCAATACATGTACATATAGCACATAATTGGCAAAACTGTCTTCTAGATATCCTAATGAGAATCTCAGTTTTTAAACAATGATATTAATAGCTTTTAATATATATATAACATACAATACAACCTATTATATTAGTGTATTAAAATGCTCTGCCAGGCTACCCGCCCCTGAGGCCCAACCAGACCCAGCTCTGCATGGGACCACTGAGATGTCCACCCCTCGGACCCCACTGGGCCCTGGCTCTGCATGGGACCACCAGATCCATGCCCCTCTGGTTTCCCTGCCCTTCAGGCCTGCCGGGCTCCCTGCCCCTTGGGCCCGTCAGGGCCCAGCCTTGCATACTTGCTGGATAGCCACTCCACCAGGTCCCCATAGGGCAGGCCACCACAGAAAGGCTCCAAACCTGCCTAAAAGACACAGACAGACAGGAAAGGATTCTAAAGGAGTAACATCAGAACAAGGAAGACTGTAATTCTACTGTTCCAGAGCAGGTGATTTTGTTTATTTTTTTGTCTTTCTTTAAGGGTTTGGCTGTCTGGTTTGCTGTTTGATTGTTCACCATCTCTCCCAATTTTTATCTCAGTTTTTAAAGTATGATATTAATAGCTTTTAATATATATATATAACATACAATACAACCTATTATATTAGTGTATTAAAATGTACACACACATAAGCATCTATGTGTATTACCATACCAATTATCAAAAAAAGAAAAAGTACTAGTTTTTAAAAATTTAAATGCGGTACTAATAATTTCATCATTGGTTATGATATATTAGGGCATACATTTTCTATATTGTCTGACCACTTTAAATCTTGGAAAACTCCCTGTCATCTTTCTTCTGTTAAGTCTTAGAAAATTACAAACTCTACATAATAAATAGTTTTGAAAGAACATGTTAAACTGATCATATATATCTACACTGTGTCCATGGTCTATTATAAGTTATTGGGACTGAAGATGTAGCTCAGTCGTGGACTGCTTGCTTATTTCTGTGTTCAATCCCCAGCCTCCCCACCTCCCCAAAAAAGGAAAAAAATATGCTATACTTATATTCTCATAGATTCAATTAGTAAGTGAGTTTATGTACTAGAAAAATCTTCAGTTGACCCACCTAAATAATCCACTATTCTCTAATACTTAGTATATTGCCTACCGTGTGCCATGAGTCTTGGACATTTTCGGGAGTTATAGATCACCTTGCACCACTGTAGGTTAAATACCATGGCTTCTGGTTTTCTTGGCCCATTTTACACTAGTGTAGAAGCATCTGAAAGATTTAACTCCACCTTTGAACTGGAAGGAGTGTTGCAAAATCGAAGTGATCATGGAAAGTTTACCTTGTAGCAATCATGTAACAAGATCCTATTTACAGGGACCCAGTGTTGATGAAAACAAGGCAGAGCAGAGGGGTGTGTGTGTGTGTGTGTGTGTGTGTGTGTGTGCTATTATACATAACATTATCAGCAATATACAATTGTTACATGTATTTTAATAATAACAGTTATGCCAACTGTATATAGAGATACACACACACAACATACACACATACCCATATATAGCACTGTACAGTACATTTCATTTTCTTTTGCATGTGTGTCAGATTTTCCACACATAGCCACAGCTGGGCCTCTATCTCTCACTCCTTTCTAATTCCCATTGAGGAAAGCTGTTTTGTACACCACCATCCTGGTTTTGCGAAGCTCTAGTCTGAGATGGAACTACATGCAAGGAGTTCTTAAGTTGAATTTCCTTGATTCTCATCTGATGCTTACTCTGCAAACTCTAAAATAGACGCAGTTCTCACCTTCTGTTAAACCCTCTGAGCTGTCTGTCTCAGTGGGTGCTCCTCTTCCTCCCCAAATCCCTCATGTTGAACACTAGACAATTCTTATGGAAGGGAAGCATTTTTCTTTTACTGATCAGGATAATCAAGTTTTCACTCATATTCTTCAGCTTTTCTTTCCTTTATGAGAGAATTATTTCCCTTCTTCCTTGGGGGTTTCTCTTCTTCAACATTCCTACCCTTTCACTGGCACACTAACTATCCTGACCATGCTTCATTTGGTAAACTTCACATCCAGCCTTTTGGCAAAGGCACTTTCTCATCTGCAGATTGTCCATTGCAAAAGCGCTTGCCCTTGGCCGCAGTAAACAGAGGCCTCCTAAAGCTAAGAAGGTGGGTGGGGGGGCCAGGATAAAGTAGGTGTGTCTTCCACAGACCCACAATGTCGTTGTTCTTTGTCCTAAAGGCTCTCCCTTAGACGCCACTAGCCTTTCCTGCTGTGATAGTTCTCGACCAAACGGAAGCACATTGAGTTTTACAAGTACCTTCCTTTTATCTTTTTGCCACTCACCTGTAAAATTATACAACCACTTTTGAACAACCCACCTATAAAACAGCTGTCAAGCATGGGCTCTCTCTGTCCTTCAACACTCACCAGTGGCTCATCTAAGATAAAGAACACTTAATGTTCTACCTAGTCATCTAATTTCCTATCATTATAAATAGGTTCTCTGATGCCTTTGTTCTTTTGAATAGATGCTGATGAGTCAGAAAGTGGAAGTGCATTTGGCAACTTAGCCTGGGATTCTAGACAAATCTGACAATCTGCAGAGGTTTCTTAATATGGTCAATGGACCACAAGATGCACAGGTAAACAGTAAGAAGATGAAGGAATGTGATGTATAACAGGATCAGTCCCCGTGTGAGCCTGTGCCAGGAAATACAGCATTTCAAAGAGTGTGTACAGACTCTGCCATGAGGGACACAGCAGCTGAATGCAAAGCTGAATCCATTCTGCCTCCCACTCCGCAGCTCCAGAGCTGCCAAGCAGGTCTTTCCAAAGACTAATGTCATCTTCAGATCAAAAGTGTCTCCAGTGCAATCCATCACCCAAGGAAGCAGAAGTCCCTGTGCATATGAAGTTGGCAGTCAGTGTGCAGAAACTCCATGCAGCTAAACACCCTTGGCAGCTCATGAGAACAAAGTTCATTCTTCATATCAACTTTGAAACATATGACCAGTGACTCCTATTCAAGTACAAAAGAGAAAGCAGCTCTGCTCAGGACTGCGTTAATTTCACTTACTACATTATGTTGTAATTTTTTGAACAGTTTTTATGTCCTTACAGAATCTTTCCACTGACATTTACCCTTGTTTTATATAGTACTTATTTTGTATAAGAAGTATTGTAAATTAATATTTTATGACTAACACAAATATATTATTTAATACAATGATTATAACTCTGGAGGACAAAATACAAAGAAAGTTATAATCATTTTAGACTAGATGATGTTGAAGAGTTATTTTAGGAGACAGCAGAATAACCCAAATAAATGAAGCAAAAGTTGCCTTCAGTAAAACTTAAGAGTATGGAAAGCTACAAGGTTTTATATTTACAAAAGTCTTCATGTAATGCATAAAATTTAAAGCAAAAAAGGAAAACAGGATACCCTTTCAACAGTAATAATTTTAAGTAATAAATTGCTACAAATAGTTTAAAAACCTAATTGACTTAAATAATAATGTATCTGAAAAAGTGAACAAGAAAAACGTTTTATATGTATTACATTCATAATAAATGACATTGATAAGAGAGTAACAAAAATGAGGTGAAAATTGGGGAATATGCACAGCAATTCTAAGTGCCTGGAGAAGTTGATCTGAATTGCTTGCATCAAAGAGAAAACAGGCTCTTTAGTGATCACTTCCCTGACAACTAACAGTAACATCATTCTCAGAGATGACTGCTAAAATTAGACACCTTCCTCTTGCAATGTACATTCTCTGACAGCAGTGCGGGATGACAGCCTCAACTTATGAGGGGGGGAATAATTCATCTTTAAATGAGCAATTTCTGCGATGAAGGTGAAAAAATGTTACTTAAGAAGGACGTGATACAGAATAACAAAAAAGCAATGCCACACTAATTACTTGAGCAACGTTTTGTTAAATACTTGCTGGGTTTTAGACTGATACAACATTTACTAGGCTTGTTCATGCCAGGAAAAGAGAAATTTTTTGGTGACAAGAGGATTTTTAACAATTTGTTATAAATTATGCTTACTTGAATAAATGACACAATGGAATGTACTTGCTAGAAGTGCAAACAAACAGCTTTTAGCTGCTGCCTTCAGGCTGTTAGATGCTGATAAGTAATCTTGCAGCCTCTGCCTCTACCACCATGATTTACCTGGTATTGCAAAGTTAGGCTCTGGGCCTTGTCAGGCCATCCATCACATTTTGTCACCTGGAAACAAATAAAAATCCAGCATTCCCTACATCTATTAGAGGATGATATATCTATTTGGTGTCCTTAAATTGAGTCCTTTAAAATGTATACATTAGTACTAGTACAGACAGTCAGCACACTTTGTGAAACTTAAAATGAGATGTACTGAGAAAATTAGGTCCAAAGTGAGAAAAATAGCTACAGAAATGATATTAAGTGAAAACCCTCTAATTTTATAAATCATGGTAATTTGCAGATCAGTGTGTTCATGGGAAAGAATTGCATCTATTACAGAAGACATAAGATTACCAAGATGTCACAGAAGGGATAAAGTTCCCTTCCTGTTCTTTGGAAATGTTTTGTAAAACATATACTACAGATGGGTGCCAGTGGCTCATGCCTGTAATCCTAGCTACTCAGGAGGCAGAAATCAGGAGGGTCGTGGTTCGAAGCCCACCCAGGCAAATAGTTCAAGAGACCCTATCTCAAAAAAACCCATTACAAAAAGGGGCTGGTGGAATGGATCAAGAGTAGGCACTGAGTTCAAACCCCAGCACCACACCAAAAATATGTATATACATATATATATAATACATCTGTGCATGAAAATGTTATAATGAAACTCTCTGCATAGATATCTTAAATAAATAAAAGTGTCTATTTTCAAAAGTGGAGGACAGGAAGGTAAAAGAGGTCCTGTCTGAGGGTTGGTACCAGTGGGACGGGGAAGATATAAGGAAAGGATGTAAGAGGGTGAATATGGTGGAAATATTGTGTACTCATGAGTGAAAATGAAAAAATGAGAGCTGTTGAAGCTATTGTAAGAAGGGGAAGAAGAAGGATAAAGTAGAGTGATGGAAGGGGTTAATTTAGCTAAGATATTGTGTAAGCACTCATGGAAATGTCATAATGTACCCCAGTACAAAAATAATATGATAAAAAAACTAAGATCTAAGTAAATAGACATTTTGTGTTCATAAACTCAAAGTTTCAACCTAGTAAAAACGTCCATTCTCCTTGTTTCCCCCCTCCCCAAACACTCTAAGTAGAAGTGTTATCAGAAAGTTGTATACCTGGTTCTTATGTCTTGTCTGGCAAGAGAAGAACTCAGGCAAGGCAAGAAAATGTAGTAAAAGTAACATTAAAATTTATCAGGAAAGGAATTTAGTACAACAGGATAAAAATGGGGAGAAATGTGGTAAGAAGGGAGAAACATTTCCTGCTTCCCATGCAGGAAATGTGAGTAAAGACCCAACATGGTGGTTCTCTGTTGGGAACAAAAAGCCACAGTCTGACAACGTCACTGTGACTTAGCAACATTCCAACAGGTCAGAATCTGCAGGTGCACCATGTCTCTATCACGGTGGGAAGGAACGCTAAATGGTTTCCCTTGACTGGCAGTAAAAATGCAGGATGGCAAAAACAGAAAGGTTGTAACTAGGTCAGAGTGTTTTGATGTTTAAGTCTCTTCCTCTTTTGTATAAAGCTTGCTGAGAAAAATAAAATTTTGCCAGTTGGTCATCAGCCTGCTGAGCCTCTCGATATGTGTTTTGTCATTCCCTTCCTGAGTGAGTGAGTCCTTTCGTATGTCCTGTCTTGTTCATTCCTTTCTTGAGCCCTTTCGGGTCAAGGACCTCTGCGATCCCGGCAGTCCTCATCTCTTAGTCTTTGCAAGCTGGAGGAACTCACGGGATCATTAAGACATTGGATCTGGAAGGCCAAGATGGGTGCTAAAACAGAGAACTGTCAACCAGGCCTACTCAGATCACAGGGACAATAGGTGTGTTTTAGAACTTCCATTTGCTAGACATGCCTTTTATTCTTTTTGGCCCTCAACTCATCCAAGGAGTTTTGTAGCTTGTTAACATCTCAAAGAGAAAGACAGATGCAGACAGCCTGGAAAGTAAATAGCCCAGTTTTTTTTTTTTTTTTTTAATCTTAAATCTAAAAGGAGATAGGACGGGGTGGTTAGTTGCTTTGGCTTTTTAGTTTTTGCTTTCTAGTTTCAATGTCTGAGTCTGGCTTTTAATATTTATTAAAATAATTTCCCTGTGTCCTCATCTATCTATCCAGCCTCTTCCATCACTCATGGCTAACTGCTACCGAACAGAAGCATCAGTTAAAAATTACTCTAGGCCAGGAATCTACAACTTGTTTTTTCTCTACAGGATCAGACAGAAAATATTTTAGACTTTGAAGGCTGTGGATGGTCTCCACTACAAATTCTTGACCTTATTTCATAGCCCTTAAATATGTAAAAACTATTCTTAGCTTAGCTACCAAGAGAAAGAAAAAGTTCACTGGCTAGATTTGACCTGTATGTCTTAATTTGTAGACTTCTGCTCAAGAAAATAAACTACTGTTTACACATTTAAAGAAAAGGAAAAAATTTATAATTTAAAGCACTTCATGTTTTTTATGCAAACATTGGGTATTTTTTCTTTGTAGTATTAGGAACTGAATTCAGGACCCAGCACATGCTAGGCCTGGCTCTATCCCTTGAACCACCCCCTAGTCCTTTTGTTTGTATTTTGCTTTTGAGTCAGGGTCTCCATAACTTTGCCCAGACTGGCCTTAAACTCACAATCTCCCTGCAGAGTAGTCAGGATTAAGGTGTAAACCACGATGTCCGGCAAAGATTTTTAAAGTTACAAAGAATTCTGTAAAAATACTCTGGATTTTAAGACATGAGAAAAATAATTGTTAGATATAGTTATTAGTGCATTTTAAGTCAAATCAGTGTTTCAGATTCTCACACATTTTGAAGGGAAACTTTTAATGTCGGTTGATGGCACTGCAGGCGTACAGTGTCCCTCAAAGCCTGCAGTGGACAATCAGGAGACAAACAGCATTCAAGCAGCTCTTTGACACAGCCGGGCAGCACTCAGATGTGGGCTGCTGGGTGTGAGACACAGTCGTGTCTTTCAGCATGTGTGAATTTTATTGACAGCATAAAAGCACCAACAAAATAAAGTTTGAATTTTTAATTCTTCGTGAGTCTCTCTGTGTGTAGGTATGTGTTTATTATTATAGCTAACTGAAAGGAACGGAATGACCACTTTAATTAGATATTTTGGAGGTGATAAAAGTGTAATGTCAAGGACAAAAATGGAATAAACTTCATGAGTTTTTCAGGTAACAAATGACAGCACAGTTATCGAGAGGCATATGCAAGTGTTTGAGAACATTCACTGAAGTTATCAGGGCTGGAGTGTGTGCTGGAAATTTTGACAACTAATGGCCAGCTAACTCCTTTGAACAAAAGATAACTCTCAATGTCTGTTCCACATAGCTAGATATTTTAGCAATTTGTTGTAACTAGTCCTTGAATAGTTCTTGAAGTTCTTTTTTTTTTTTTCCCCAGTACTGGTCTTTGAGTTCAGGGTTTTGAACTTGTAAAGCAGGTGCTGTACCATGTCTTTCAAACTATTTGGCTGGCTGGCTTTGAACCCCAATCCTCCGGGTCTCAGCCTCCCAAGAAGCTAGGATTACAGGCCTGAGCCACTGGCACGTGACTTGAAGACAGTTTTTAAGATACTGAATATGAACATCTTTTCTGTCATTATAAAAATTTTCAGAAGTTAAGTGCTCAAATGCTATGTATATTTTTCTCAGTTTTTGTACCAAGTTTTACTTTTTTCTCCCTCTTTCATTAATATATTGTTAGTGTGTTTCAGGCACTGAGTAGGGATTAGAATGAGAAATGAATAATTTCTAATTAATGAATAATTAAGAAAGCAACTTTAGAAGAGAGAGGCTAGATAAGAGGGTGCATAGGTGACATCCGGATATTTGTGTAAGTGAATGATTTCACACTTAAAACAACCCTAAGAGCCAGGTCCCAAGCTGAGCCTCAGGAGACGTCAGGGGCCACTTAGTATGTGACAGAAGATGAATCGCCAGTGAGCAGACAGGTGTGCCTGCATCCACAGACTTACCCCCTGTGTATCCTAAGCCGTGTCACTCGGTCCCATGTCCCTGTTGACTTCTCAGCCAGGCCTCTTCCTCACAGCTGAAAGAAAGCAAGCACGGGAAAGTCTGAAGGGAGAGCGTAATATAATTTTCTTAGGCCTACTAAGGTGGCTCCTGGTTTACATTCTTGTCTTAAAGCTTCTTTGCCACCAAGAGTTTTGGTTGGTTATTTATGACTTTTGTCATTCCGTAGCTTTTGTTTTCAATTTACCTCATGTGTATGACATTATACTCAAATCTTTTACATTAGTAGATTAATCTCTTTCTCTTTTTTGGGGGGTTTACTAGTCTCCATTTTCCTCTTCCAAATCTGCCACTGTCTGGTTTCAGTTAGTTGTTCTTACTTCTTCCTATACAGGTAAAACTTTTCCAATGTACATTTTTTTAAAGTGCAAGTAAGAAATGAGAAAAAGGAGGGAGTTGCTGAGAGAAAAATTACTTGACTTCTTCCTGAATGCTCCTGTGTGCACCCAGCCGAGGGGCTCAGTGGGGCTCTGTGACCTGGGTTAGCTCTCTCTGTGTGCAGGGCTGTCTCGGAGGTGGTCCACTGCTGCTCCTTCCCCTGCTGGCTGAGGGAGGCCAGGCCTGCTGAGCAAGGCAAAGGCATCATGGGCCCCCACAGCAGGGGGCTGCTCCACTGGACCAGCAGGTGCAGGTTTCCAGCTGAACAGCTCCACCTCAATTGTTCACTACAGCCAAGAAGCCTGGGGCATTTCTCATGTTCCATCCAATGGGGCAAATAGTGTGTCTGAGTCAATTTCATTCAATTTTTTTTTAATACCATGTGAATCTAAAAACCATATCTAAAGTCTTATTAACTGGCTAGCAAAATGTTGCTAGAGGGAACTTTAAAGGGGGCAAACAATTTCTTTTTAGAAACTTTAGTTATGAATTTCTAATTATTTAATAGCAGAAAACATGTAATAAATTTTATGGAAAGCAGGAATTTTCCCTCATTTGCTTTGTCATGGACAGTATGCGTAGTGCTTGAAAGTCCACGTAAGGCAAGACAGTTTTAGATTTACTAAAGCGGATACCTTAAAAGCAACTGAGGCCAATAGGAGAAGGGGACCAGGAACTAGAGAAAAGGTGAGATCAAAAAGAATTAACCTAGAAGGTAACACCCACGCACAGGAAATCAATGTGAGTCAATGCCCTGTATAGCTATGCTTATGTCAACCAGCAAAAACCCTTCTTCCTTCCTATTATTGCTTATACTCTCTCTTCAACAAAATTAGAAATAAGGGCAAAATAGTTTCTGCTGGGTATTGGGGGGGGAGAGGGAGGGGGCGGAGTGAGTAGTAAGGGAGGGGGTGGGGGCAGGGGGAGAAATGACCCAAGCCTTGTATGCACATGTGAATAATAAAAGAAAAAATACTGAAGGACTGTCATTCACGTTGCACTGACTTAAGATTTTACAGATAGCAAGGCCAAGGGTGTAGTTTGGAGGTGAGTGTAAAAACTTAGAGACCGCATCAAAGCAATTTCACAGCAACACATTGGAGACTGCTATGTAGAAAAGCTGTGCACGTGACCCTGTGCTAACAGTTTCAGACAGGTGGCTTACCTAATCCACACACTAGTGAGGAAAGGTGCGGGGCCTTTTCATTCATCTTCTGACACTTACAGCTGCGTTTCTCACCACACTGTCTCCTTTGGACTGGATTGGTCTGATTAGGACCTTTTGGAGTAGATGAAGACAAGGTGGTGGCATTGGGCTGATTAGAACCTTCTTTCAGGATAATCAGACAGAATTCAAGTGTACTATTCACCTGCCATACATTCTTAAGACTGGTGCAGTCCAGATCACTGAAAGTTTGGGGACCAGAATTAAATTCAGTCCCACTCAGTGATGCAGCTTTCATAAGGAAAGAGAGTGGCCCTCCCAGTGTCCCAAAGTTCTCAGAAGACTGTGACTCAGCACAGTTGGAAGGAGGAAAGTAACACAGCAGTGTGAGGAGGAAGAAAATCCCGAAATCCAAACACCATCTTAGAGCTAGTCTATCATTTATATTGCAGGTGTTATTTTGATGATTAGTGAACATTACACCCCATCTTTCCTTTTCAAAAACTGTTACTGTGATATAAAGTTATTTTTATCCAAAGATCTATCAATATTTGCTGCTCTGTAAGTACCCACAATTATTTAGGTTAAATATTATCTCCCTTTTTGTTCTCTTACAGATACCATTCTTCTTATGCTGAAACAAATGTAAAAGGATGTCCATGTAACTTGTCACAAATTCTCTAGATTTAAATTTATGTAGGCTTCCATTCTTGACTCAAGAATCAATTGGACATTTCCTCAACTGGACCCCCAGCTGCATTAGGCACTCCTTACTCTTTCACACAGATTGCATTGTATCACCTTAGTTTTTGGCAAATCACAGGAGTCTCCTTGTCTCACCCAGAATGAAGCTCTTTTCTTGACTTTCCTTTATTACTTCTTCCTCCCTCGCCAAGAGAATGCTTTGCTCCTATTTCTAACTTTTGGGACATGTGAGCTGTTCTGGTCCCTGAGTACAAAATCCACACAAAAGACCTTTTAATTCGTGGTTGGTGACAAGGTTTCCTTTAAGATCAGCATGCAACAAAAAGTTTTGCTAGGGAGTAAGTACATAGACTATGTAGTCAGATAGGAAAAGAAGGAAAGAGAAGAGGAAGAGAATAAGAGGAAGATGAAGAGAATGAGGACGAGGAAAGGAAAAGAACTAGGTAGAAGAAAAGAAGTGGTATAAATAGGAATAGCAAGTGAACAAGTGAGAGAGAAACCGATAAGAAAGAGATGTTTATTTGAAAAAAATAAGCACTCAAAGAAAGAAGGAAAAATGAGGAGATATATTGAGGGTGGTTAGTGTTAGGTCCCTGGCATTCTTGGGTAATCTTTTTTATGAGAGATGGGAGAGAAGGATGAAAGAATAAGGGTTGAAGAAAGCAGAGAAGGGGCTTAGCACCAATATAAAGAGTTTGGTGAATGGCCCTTAGAACCCCTTCTGCTTGGGTGTTGGGAAGAATATGTTTTCCATTTAAAAGGAACCATTCTTGTGAACCTGGTGTGGCTCCTAGATTTATAAGTCTATTTTGTCCTTCTGATGTATAGGTAGGATTATCTTAGGTGTAGTTAGGAAAAGTTCTGTGGGGGAAGTTTGTGCGCTAGCCCTTTTTGCATCTCTGTCAACAAAGGCATTGCCCTGACCCTTTCAAGCTGTATGTCACCAAGAGAGGAGGGGTGGCATTGGGAGTGTTAGGACAGATGAAGGGTCCCACCTTCACCCTTGTATCCTACTTATCCAAACAGCTTGACCCTGTTGTCAAGAGCTGGCAGCCTTGTCTGTGTGCTTTGGCTGTGGCAGCTCTATTAACTCAGGAAGCCTCCAAAATCACTTTTCAGAAACCCACCACTGTCCTGTCCCCCCACTGACTGACTGACCTCTTGTCTCACCGCTGCCTTTCCAACCTGTATCCCTCAAAACTACAACTCTTTCATCTCAGTTTTATAGAAATCCCTGATGTTACTTTACAAGACTGCCCTCCCCTTAGTCCTGCCACCCTACTTTCTGATGTCACACCCCTGGAACACTCTTGCCTGGAATCCTTAGAGACCCTAACTTACTGGCAACCCCACCTGTCAAGCTCACCTCTGCCCAGCCCAGACCTTTCTTGCTTCATAGATGGATAAAATCTATAAAGATGGATTCCACAGGCAGGAAACAAGCAAGCTATGCTATAGTGTCCTTCACAAATGTCATTGAGTCCAGTCCTCTCCCATGGGGTACCACCTCTCAAAAGGCAGGACTGATTGCTCTAACCAGAGCCCTTACCTTAGCTGAAGGTAAGACATTCAACATCTTTACTGACTCTAAATATGCTTACCACATTGTACACTCTCTGCTATCTGCTCTCTGGGAGGAGAGGGTCTTTCTCACCAAAAAGGGCACACCCATCACCAACGGGTCTCTAATTCTTAAACTGCTCAAGGCCGCTTACCTTCCCACAAAAGTAGCAGTAATCCATTGCAAGGGACACCAACCAGAAACTACAGAGACTGTCCAGGGCAGTGCCTTTGCTGACAGAGAGGCAAAAAGGGCTAGTGCACAGACTTGCCCCACAACACTTTTTATAACTACTCCTAAGATAAACCCTATTTACACATCAGAAGAGCAAAATAGACTTATAAATCTAGGAGCCACACCAGGTTCACAAGGATGGTTCCTTTTAAATGGAAAACATGTTCTTCCCAACACACAAGCAGAAGAGGTTCTAAGGGTCATTCATAAAACCCTTCATATTGGTGCTAAGCCCATTCTCCACTTTCTTCAATCCTTATTCTCTCATCTTTCTCTCCCATCTCTCATAAAAAAAGATTACCCAAGAATGCCATGGACCTAACAATTAGTAGATAGGGACTCTTCTGAACTAAGCATAATTGATCTCAGATCAGTAATATGGCCTCACTAGGTATGCATCCACTGCAAGGTGTTTTTCCCAAAGACTTTGCTCTCATTATTCCTCCCTTGACAAATCGCTTCTACTAGAGGGTTTGATTTCAAAAGCCTCAGTAATTATCTCTGCTTCCTTGTAAGAGGCTTCCTGGGACTTATTCCCACTAAAGAGTCATGCTGTTCAATAGGATTTAAGGAGCTCAGCCATTTTCCTGCAGGTCCCACAAAAACTATAATTTTATTTTTATTTCATCTGCAGATTGCTTTACAAATTGGGACCCTACTTGGGAAAGACTGTTAAATCTTTTGATGGTCATCATTTCAAGGACACTAAACTCTTCAGATTCCACCTAATGAAGCAGATATTACACTGGTCACAAAACATTGTTTCTAGACTCTTGTAATGGACCTGAATTATTCCATGGTTAACTTATTTATTCACTTATTAATGTAGGTATTCATAGATGTTCACCAAGCAGTTCTGTGCCAGGCATTGTTCTAGGTTCTAAGTTCTAGGGACACAGTGACAATCAAGACAACCTCTTTGAAATTAAAAATCTAGCAGAAAACAGTGCATTTTGAAGTGGAAATATACTAACCCCATAAGGAACAGGTTGTGAGGTTAGAAACAGAAGGCCAGGGATACAGTTTGAAGGAGGAATGTCAAAAGCACTTCTGGACAGAGGACATTTGAGAAAGTACAGGAAGGTCATGAGTACCTTAGACATGGCTGACCACGGGGTCAGGAGTATCATAGGGAGAGAGAACAAGAAGTACAAGAATGCCTGAGTGGGAAGTGTGAGGACAAACTATAAACGTGTGACTAGACCTGAGCAGATGAGGAAACTGATGGCAGTTGAATATGAAAGGCGGCAGTTGGCGTCATTAGTGGCTTTCTGTATATTGGGTTTTCCTAACAATTGGAAAAGTTGGAGCGGAGGGTGGAGATGTAACATTATTTTCTGTTTTAAAATGTTAAAACCTCTCAAGATGAACATTAATGTTAACCTGTTTTATGGAACAGCTGTACCGTGAGGCTCTGGTGAGGAATGAAGCGGGTGAAGAGCGCACCTATGGTGGAAATTACTAGTAGATGTCCTGCAGGATAGCAGGACAATGAAGAGTCAATCGCATGCCTTCTGGTGAGCCACAATGGGCAGTGGCAGCATTCCTAAGAAGGGAAGTCTTGGGGTTTAGCGTAGACCACTTGAGGAAAGAAATTTTGATTTTAGTCCCAAATGTCTTATTTTGAGATATTTATCAACTAACCAAGTGTATGTTTTGAATAGGCAATTGTATATTAGAATTACGGATGTAGCAACAATTTATGGAGACATCAAAGTGATCAATATGGTAATGGTGTTTAAAACCTTGTAAGAGAAAGAAGAGGATGTATTCAGGGTATAAGACATCCTAGTAATGAATCCTAGTCTATTCCAAGTTCAAATAATTAAGGATAAAGAAAGAAAGCTAGTAGAAGAGATTCAGAAGGAGTAACAAGTAGGACAAGAACAGCATCAAAGTGTGTAGCCTTGTGCAAGCAAATTTAAAGTAAGGGTCTTCTCTTTCCAGAAGATGGCACCCAGAGGTATAGAGAAAAATCCTCCCTGTATGGATTCTTATAAATTGGGGACCTAATATCATAAAAAAAATTGATCTTCAGGAAAAGTGGACAAGGCAGTAATGCTAGGGAAATAGCCAGATGCCAGAAATGACAAGAAAGCTATATTCCCCAAACATAAAACCCCTGCAGTTCCTGTCTCCTTGATGACAGTCCTCTTCCCTGGCACCATCTAAGTAAAAGGCAAAGATGTAGATTAAACCTGGTGGGAAATAGGAGCAGAGAAACAAAGAATTGTTTGCCTGTTTTAAAGAAGCAGAAGTTTGCATTTCCTTTATGACCAGGGATGGTGAGCATTTTTTTCATGTGCTTTTTTTTTTTTTTGCCATTTGAATTTCTTCTTTTGAAAAAGTTCTGTTTAGTTCAGTTGCCCATTTCTTTACTGGTTCTTTGATTTTTGGGGAGTTTAGTTTTTTGAGCTATCTGTATATTCTGGTTATCAGTCCTTTGTCTGATGTATAGCTGGCAAATATTTTCTCCCACTCTGTAGGTTATTTCTTCAGTTTAGAGACCATTTCTTATGCTGTGCAGAGCTTTTCAATTTTATGTAGTCCCATTTGTTCATCCCTTCTCTTATGTCATCCCATTTGTCATCATCTTCCTCAGGGCTGTTGAAGTACTACTGAGGAAGTCTTTTCCTATACCTATTGTTTCTAGGGTATTCCCTGCTCTTTTCTGTACTAGCTTTAGAGTTTCAGTCTGACATTAAGGTCCTTGATCCATATTGAGTTGATACTAGTACAGGGTGATAAACATGGCCCTAGTTTCAGTTTTCTGTAGACAGATAACCACTTTTCCCAGCAACATTTGTTGAAGAAGTTGCTAGTTTCCATTATATGTTTTTGGGGCCTTTGTCAAAAATAAGGTAGGCATAGCTCTGCATATTCATATCTGGGTCCTCTATTCTGTTCCACTGGTCTTCATGTCTGTTTTTGTGCCAGTACCATGCTGTTTTTATCGCTATGGCTCTGTAATATAGTTTGAAGTCAGGTACTGTGATACCTCCAGCAGTGCTCTTTTTGCTGAGTATTGCCTAGAATAGCTATCATAAAAAACATCACCACCAACAAATGTTGGTGAGGATGCAGGGAAAAAGGAAACCTCATACATTGCTGGTGGGAATGCAGGCTAGTACAAAACCACTCTGGAAAACAATATGGAGGGCTCTTAAAAACCTAAACATAGACTTGCCATATGATCCAGCAACCCCACTCTTGGGGATATACCCAAAAGACTGTGACACAGGTTACTCCAGAGGCACCTGCACACCCACGTTCATTGCAGCACTATTCACAATAGCCAAGTTATGGAAACAACCAAGATGCCCCACCACTGACGAATGGATTAAGAAAATGTGGTATTTATACACAATGGAATTTTACTCAGCCATGACCAATGAAATCTTGTCATTTGCAAATAAATGGATGGAACTCAAAAACATCATCTTAAGCGAGGTTAGCCAGGCTCAAAAGGCCAAAAATCATATGTTTTCCCTCAAATGAAGACTTTAGACCTAAAACAAATGCAGTAATATTATTAGACATGGGTCACATGCCAAGGGGAGAACACATACAGGAGGAATAGGGGAAGGTAGGAAACCCAAAACTTGGAAGTGTTTGATGTGCCCACTGCAGAGGAGCTAATACAGCAACCTTAAATGACGGTGGTCACTATTGAAAGGTTACCGGGAAGTAGTGAAGAGGTCAGGTAGAGATGAATCAATTTGGGTTGTAATACAGTTGTGCATGGAAGCAGTGCTAGGAATCTGTTTGTATAGCTGTCCTTCTTCAAACTAGCAAAAATGTTATGTCTTTCTTATTATTGCTTATGTTTTCTCTTCAACAAAATTAAAGAGGGCAGAACAGGTTCTGCCTGGAAGCGAGGGGGGTGAGGGGGAAAGAAAAGGGGTGGGGAGCAGGGGGGAGAAATGGCCCAAACAATGTATGCACATATGAATAAATGAATAAAAAAAAAGAAGAAGGGGTTTTCTATTTTGTCTCAAATGCATTTTAATGTGTATATATTCATTTATTCATTTTTGGGACAGAAACTCGCTTTGTTTCCCCAACTGGCCTAGAACTCACAATCCTCCTGCATCAGCCTCTTGGGTGTTGGGAAGGTGCATCCCACCATGTCTGGCTTTAATGTGTGTTTTAAATGTAGGATACTAAGTCAGTTTTTTATAATTGTCAAGTAGGAAGGGTGAAATAGTGATAGAGGTAAGAGACTGTAACTTGGTGGAACAAAATCTTCATGTAGAAAGGACATAGAGATGGAAGCAAGTGGCTTAAATCAGATGTGGACAATTCATCAAGGGGAGGTTGGGTTAGTGTAGGAGATCTGGTATTAGGAAGCTGAAGACACGATCTGGTTGCTTCTATTACTTAAGTGAAATAAGCACCAAACTTGTTAAGAAAATTCAATATACTATTGAAGTTAAGTGCAAATGAGAAGAGCTAGTAGCACTGTTCCAGATAAACTTACTATCAGGGTACCAAGGAAATGAGAAAACAAAATCTGAGACACATTCCAAATTCCAGGTTGCATTTTATAACCAAAATAGGTAGCCGCTAGTCAGGGACTACTGGGAAACTGTGTGGAGAATACAGAGAGTAGAAGCCCGTCCATCACAATTGACTCCTATGCAGCCATAAAGAAGACAAAATCATATGGTTCTTAGGACAATGATGCTCCTGGAGATTACCATGGCAAGTGAGATAAGCCAGCCCAGAAAGGCAAGTATCACAACTTTTCTCTCATATGTGGAATCCAGGGCCCCAGGAAGGACAACATGAAAGTAGAGGGACTGTTAGGGAAAGGATAAAGAAGAAGGGGAGTGGGAAGGAGTAAGAGAGGAGGTGTCACCTGGGTGAAAAGTTCTGAACAAATCACCCCACTATGACTAGGCCAGGCCTGGAACAGACAGGTGGCTCTAGCCTCACTGACATCACTCCTTCTTATATCTGAAATTCCATGGTCTATCGAAGGAGACTTTTGAAATGTGTTGAGTCATTTGAAAAAGTTCTGTCTCACTCCTATTGCAGATTATGTTAGAAAGAAAGCATATGTGAAATATGTAGGATTAGATCCCGACTTTGGCAATTAAGAATGTAAAATATTTATAATAGTGATTATCACAATCATTATGATAAAAATAATAGCAGTATCCGTCATCAATACTATAGTCTTTGTTCTAGTAACATTTAGGACTCTTCTTTTGTTGTCTGTAATAGAGCAGCTAACAAGTTTGAAAGATTTTTCTTTCCACACCAAACAGTATAACAAAAAGAGCAGAGATAATGGAATACTGAATCATTTGTAGATGTTTGTCTAAATCCTCTATGTTTAGTGACTCATTTAATCCCTTGTAAAACATTAACAGTTCTAGGTTAATATTATTAATTTTCCTATATTTCCCTAAAAACCCCTTGAAGTCTGAAGCTTCAAGATATTAAGTATCTTAACCAAGATTTCCATTTCTGTAACAACATATCTGAGATAATCAATTTAGGGCAGAAAGGTTGATTTTTTTGCTTCAGGGATTCAGGCTCATGGTTGGAAGGATATGGAGGAGGAAGACAGTTTAAAAAAGTACCCTACATTTCAAATAAAATTGTACAGCTGAAACAGTGGTTCCATGTATTCATAAATTTATAGTAAAGAATACTATAGTATCTTATAAAATTACTTCCCTGTCTGCTTTTTCCGCTGTAGTGAATGAACCATGCAATCAAAACTTTTATACAGAAAGTATTATTTTAAAAAGAGATTTTTCAAATACATTCATCACCACTACAGTTTGTAGGACTTCAATACTACCTTGGGATGAATGGCACATTTTTTTTTTTTGCTGCCTTTGCCTAAAATGCTAAGTATTTTGACAGTTATTTACTATTTCCTTTTGGCAGAGCATTTTTATTAAATAATGATAACTTTGCAAGCTTTGGAATAAGACACATAAATTACTGAATGGCATTTCTTCACATTATGGGAGCTATTTATTCTTATTATCTTTTTATTAAAGTTAATGTAATTATCACAGAATCTATGAGGCATGGTAATAGAGTGTTAGAAGCAGAATTAGGTTTTCCTAATGTTGATGTCTTAAACAGTGGTTGAATGTTGTTTACATGGAAATATGGACACCAGGCAACAATTTTACATTTGGTTGATTAAACGTTAATTTGTAAATTCATGTTTAAGAATGGACATAGACAAAGCACATATTTATCACTTTGTCTGTAAAATGGACCAATGAAAGATGAGGACTGTAGATTTTTAAACTTAGATTCCAGATATTGATCACTTTGATCTACAATTCCTCATGCCGAACTTGGATCAGCAGCCACACTCTTCACAAAGATGTTCTCTGCTGGCATGCAGCCTCTGTCTCTCCCCACTTTTTACACCACCAGATTTCATTTGGCTGCCACCTCAACCACCCAAAAAAGAATAGGACCCTTCACTATGCAGCCAATAGTCTGTGTGTCACTACATTTCATGGGCACTTTCAGCTCCTTATGTTTGACCTTTGGGTCTCATTTTAGCTGTTGTCTTCTTAAACTTCACCCTTCATTTAGCTTCAGGACACAACACTTCTCTGATATCATTTCTCTTGAGGGATTACCCTGCTGCATGGTGACATCACACCACAGTATTTCCATGTTGGCCATAGGCTGTCTTTTCCCTTCATCTTTATTCTTTAGAGATTTCTTTCATGTTGATAGCTACAATTATAACCAAATACAAAGATGAATCCAAAATTCAGGCATTCAGCATTCACCATTTTTGTTATCTGCAGCTGTTCAGTATAGGATACTTCTTCTTGGCTTCAAAGATATTTCAAACACCAGGTGTAATGAACCCACAGCTAACATCACAGTCAGCTGTTGCAAGTTGAAAGCTTTTTGTCTAACACAAGAAATGTGACTGATGTGCCTGTTTCTATCAACGTAGTAATAGACGTCCTTGCCAGAGCAATCACGCAAGAAAATAAAAGTATTCACATCAGAAAGAAATTAGATCATCACCACTGGCAGAAAACACAATTTTATGTGAAGAAAACTCTAAAACCACCACCACAAAACTGATAGAACTGATGAAAAATTTAGTGAGGTCACACGATAAAAATTAACATATGAAAATCACTGGCATTTCTATATAGTACTAATTAACTACTTTAATTAATAAATAAAGGAATAATAAAGGAACCAATCTGAAATAATGATAAATAAAGGAAACATTCTAATAGTTTAAAAATAATTAGAATAAATTTAGCTAAAACAATGAAAGATCTGGGTACTAAAACTATAAAACACTGATGAATGAAATCAAAGAAAACTGCAATAAAAACAAAAGAGCAAGTGGAGGAAAGGGAAGTCTTGTACACTGCTGGTAGGAAAGAAGACTGATAAAGTCATTTTGGGAGCCGGTACAAAAAGTCCTGAAGAACTAGCAACAGAGCTACTATGACCTAGCCTTATACACGAAGGAAATGAAGTCACCCCTTGTAAAACCACACCACGTCCAATGCAGCATCATGCATGGAAGCAATCAAAACATCCTACAGCACAGAAATGGATAAAGTGACTGGAAGATATGTGTGTGTGTGTGTGTGTGTGTATGTGCAATGAGAAACTATTCAGCCTTTAAAAAAGAGAGCGAGGCTAGTATAGGGGGCACACTGTTGCAATTCCAACTACTACAGAGGTAGAGATCAGCAGGATCACAGTTTGAAGCCAGCGTCAGACAAAATGTTAGTGCAACCCCATCTCAAAAACAAGCCAGGCTTTGTAGTGCATGTTTATTCCCAGCTACTCAAGAAGTCTAGGTAGGAGGATTGTGAGCTGAGAATAGATCTGGGCAAGAATGTGACAGCCAATCTGAAAAATAATTAAAGCAAAGTGACTGGCAAGGTGGCTCAAGAAATAGAGCTCCTACCTAGCAAGTGCAGCACCCTGAGTTCAAATCCTAGTACCAATAAAATAATAATAATTAATAATAATAATAGTAACAGGAGGGTGTTTCATTCCGTCTACAACATGGATGAAACCAGATGTTTTGCTAAGTGAAATAAGCCAAGTATGAAAAGAAACAATATTATAATTTACTAATAAGCAGAATAAAAATGAATATATAGAAACACTGTTAGGTGGAGGGAAGTGGAGGGTAAGGAGAAGCTATATGTCAAGGGTACACAGCTGCAAGTCTATATGGTGGATAACCCTAAAGATCCAATTTGTAACATGAAGAGCATAGTTAAAATAGTGAATTCCAAAAGTGTAGATTTTAGGGATTTTTAATTACAAAAGGAAAAGAAGGAAGAGGAAGAGAAGTAGCTATATATTATAAATTACTATTTGAAGATGGGGACAATGCTTTGCCTGGCTGAGCCAGTCACTCCACTTTGCAGTGTATGTGTACATCAGGATAAGTATATCAGAGCATCATGATGGGCTGGAGTGTAGCTCAGTGGTACTGAACTTGCCTGACACGTCCAAGACCTATGGGGTCAATCCTCGACACACACACACTCACACATACACGCACACGTGCACACGCACACACGCAAATCATGCTTTACAATGTGAATGCATATAATAAAAATAAAAAGTTACTAAATTAAAAAGCAAAGTTATTATTGGAATTAAAACAATAGCTACTTAAAGAGCATTGGGGAAAAAATGTACGCCAGAAACAACATTTTCAAAACAGAATACAGGATGGTCATCTCCAGCCCAATTTTACTTCTGATAGTTTGCAGCGGTGAAGCTCCCCACGTCCTTTGGGCTACTCCAACCGAAGCATAGCATTCATCATTCAGAGGCAAAGATTTGCTATGTTCTTTCATTTTGATTATTTGTTTATTAATCCATTTCTAGGATTATTTATTTTCATCTGCACTACAACTAAACTGATAAATTCCAATCCTTTCTCCATGAACTACAGCAATTTCCCCTACCTGGGAACATGGCATATATATTTATTTATTTTAAGCCTTTAATTTATTCAGCAAGCACTTGCATACCTGTTCCTATGTGCCAGACTGTATCCTAAAGATTTGAAAATATTTATTTAATACTGCAAATGCCTCTATAAGCTATAGAAAATGAGGCACAGAGAGGAACACGTGAACCAGACCATCTTAACCAACTCTGAATTGCCTCTAGTCCTATTTACCAACAAAAATCTTTAGCAGAATAATTTGATAGTTCACAATTAAAATATTTTAGTTATTATTTAGACTTCAGATACATGCTTTTCAGATTATTCCAACTCAGCTGTTTTATGTGCTTACGTAGAAATGAATGGTTTCTATGTCTTTACAACAGAGATGAACACTGTAATGGGGTCTTCTTCACCTCTGGAGGTCTCTTTTTTAACCATTTACTGAACGGATAACAATACAATGGTCTTGAGTAGTGGTTGGTGCACATTTTTAAAGATGCAGTAGGCTGTACATTACTACTTGCAGGAAGTTTTGAATATGTCAATGTCTAAATATAATATAATGTCTAATATGTTCAATATAAATTGAAATACTTTCATAAATAACTAAAACACTTTGCAATTTCTTTTGCAATTTTTCTAAGTTTCTTCACATATCCTTAAAGTTGTCCAGGTAAAACAAGTAATATAGTCTCCTGAATAATTAACCCATTTTATTTTCCATTTCTGGGTGAACAGGGAAAGAAATTTTCACATTTATTTGATCCTAACTTCTCACCAGCTTCTTAACTGTGCTTCATTATTCAAGATGTGATGAGATGATTGAAGCAGATGTTAGATACTAAGAACTCAGAACTGTCCAAGCCACTAAAAAATCAAACCACTCTTTAATGAAAATGTTTCCTTATGTCAGAAGACAGTAGTTCAGGGTATCTGTGCCAGTATATTCGAAACCAGAAAAATATTTCTTTAAGCTCAGACTCATGTACTACAATGTGTTTCAGAATAGCTATATTAACTATTGTTTGGGAAAATGAGTTGACAAATACACAGCTCAGTGCACTGTAATCACAGATGAGCAGCTCCAGAAGTGTTGCAAAGACTTTGAAATATCCATGAAAAAATAATAAAAGACTTGAAACTGGAATAGATTCAACAGGCCCTATGCAGTTAACCTTTAAAAATGCCATTTGAAGTGATTGAAAAGAACTGATACAGTAGTTTAAGAAAAATGTGTCATTATGAAATGTTATTCTAAAAAATAGACCAACTGAACTAGCTTTTCTATCTGGAATCCATAATACACACTCATATCTTGCACAAGGTAGAGTAGTGTTGCTTTTCTGAAAGGGAAAATTAAAAGACAAATGTATACTGTTTATTTTAGTGAAGACCAGAAATGATTTTACAGCAGTCATCTCGTCTACCAATTTCTCTAAATGAATTTCATTTCAAATATTTTTCTTTGGTATATTTACTTACTTGATGTGGCAAAACATTCATATCAAGAATTCTAAAGTACACTGAGCATGGTGCTCAATGCCTATAATCCCAGCTACTCCACAGGCAGACATCTGGAAGGTCTCTGCTGGGACTAGCCCAAACAAAATGTTGGTGCGACCACATCACAACAAACAAGCCAGGAGTGGTGGTGCATGCCTGTTATTCAGCTACGCAAGAGACATCAACAGAAGGATAACAGTCTAGGCCAGTGGCCTGGGGAAAAATAAACTGAAGAAAAATGTCTGGGGACTTGGATCTGGTGGTAAGACTCCGGCCTAGCAAGTGTGAGGCCCTGAGTTCAAATCCTAGTATTGCCAAGAAAAACACTGTTGAATAGTAAGCACATGAAATTGATCTACTATTTATTTAGATTGCCATGGAACAGTGTTCATTGTGCTAGTTTGAAATTGCATATTTAAAAAACCAGGAACCTAAAAAATAAAATAATTTTATACTAATAGAAATAAAAAAGTATGGGCAGAGGATATGAATGACAGATATTTTCAACAAGAAGTTTCATCTAAAATTTTAGGCACTCTAGTAGAAGTCATTTGCCTTGCAGCAGCATTGGAGAAATGTAAAAGGAAACCAGGATCTGAAGAATAAGAGCAGAAAAAAAAAAAACGTGTATGGTTTACTTGAAACGTTAACATTTTTATATTTGCTAACTATTTGGTGTTAAAGAAAACATGGAACTTTCTTTTCCCTTCCTGTGTAAAATGACTTGCATCTGTATGAAGCGGGGACGCCACGATGGGAGTGTTAACTCCACCCTGATTCTGCTGTCATTGTCTGATCGTGGTTCCATCCTCCTGTACCGGAAGGTTCACTTTATCTTGTGAAATTCCAATGCTATATGCAAGAGGAAGGGAGGAGAGAAAGGCTTCCTAGCAACTCCTGGGATCCTTCCAAAGAAAGTCAGTTGAATGCACAGTGAGTGCCATGGGTGTAAACTGGGTGTGCAGCTCCATTTTAGATTTTCTGATGTCTGTGTAAGTCACAGTCACCTGTAACAGGAGACGAATTGCTTAAAAGAGAAATCGCACCAGAGCCTTGACAGCTGAATCGTGATTTAAATAATCCTGCTGAAATTCCTCTGAAAATGTATAAGCCCAAGTGCCAGAGTCGATGTGACAGAGTACAAGATTAGAGCTTATGATGGGGTAGGAATTGGGAAGGGTGTTCACTTGACCCTCATCTACACTTACACACACACACACACACACACACCACCTCACCTGGGAAATTATAGGGGAACAACTTCATGTTGACGATAAATTAGTAAGTCCTCTGTTTTCACATGATTAAGTTGCTTTATGAAGCAAAATATACTGAAAGTTATTTTAAGTAAAATGTGAAGTTTCTGGAGGAACTCTCATTTCCTTGAGCCCTTTCTAGACAGTAGTCACAACTGGAAAATGTACTTTAGTTTCTGCTTCATTTTATGTGTGTAAAACTCTCCAAGGTAGCCATTATCCCATTTCACAGATGAGAGACCCAAACTGGAGTGATTAAGTAGTTCATTAAAGGCCACTTAGATAATAAGCAATAGAACGAGAAGTTCGGATGAGATATTCAAACTTCAAAGGCTTTTTACATGTCTTCAAATCAGTACCTCATCAATTCTCTTAGAATCATTTTAAATGAGCCCTTTTTTAAAAAAAAAAATCTGTCTTTTTGACTTATGTTCAATGAGTGATTGAAAGTTATAAGAGAAAGAAATTCCATGGAATAAAAACTGCCTTAATAACAAAGTGAGGAAATTTACTCTGAAGACACTGAAGGTTCTTAAGTCAGTATAAAAAATATTCTCTGTCCTCAGCACTGTAAATAAGGAGTCACAGAAAGCATCAGTCCAGAGTAGAGATAGTAATGAACAGTTTAGGACATAGAAATGTTGCTGTATCCTGGCAAAGTGCTAGGTTAATTTGACTTTATTAACAACCCAGGGGAAAAGAAAAAGAAAAAGTCCATACAGAACCCACCCTCAGTTATTTGAAATATAAAATATACACACACATATATACATATATATATATATATATCTCAGAAGAATCAGAAACCTAATTTCTGTGGACTTGTAACATTTATTTAGCTTCTCTAAGCATTCTGAAAAACATCAGATAATAATAAAATTAATGCATGTGAAGACTTTTGGAGGGCAAAAAGAGAAATATTAAAACCTTTATAAACTCCCAAAGATTACTTAACGTGTCACACTATTGTGACTGCTAAGGGAGCTTATTATATTGGAGGAAAAAAAAGTTGATTCTTATTAACAAGTGTCATATTTATCAAGTATTTGGCTAGAATTTACATATTGACTTGCATAAAAAGTTGTCTGACTGAAGAAATGAGAAATAAGGATAGCCATGATAAAATGAAAGTAAGATTTTAAAATAGTTAAATATTTTATTTTTAAGAATGTTTTATTCTTACGGTCAAGGTTGTTAATACTCGTTCAAAGCATTTGAGGGAAAATACTGAACAAAACTAACTCTTGCAAGTACCAGTGCCTACAGTGGTTCATCGGGGTCGTTGTCAGATCATTCTGGCTTTTGATTTTGATTTGAGCAATCAGTGTTAGACAAACAATGAAGAAGGTCTTCAACTTGCTTTATTTCTCTATATATCTATGCATTCATTTCTTCATCTCAAAACCATTTCAAAATATGACTGAATTTTCATTTCCTTTTTTATTCAGAAGTATGTTTAAACGAAACCAAATTAGGACTTAGGTAAGAAAATATTTTATGAGAAAAGAATTAGTGTGATATTATAATAAGAACATACCAACCAGGAGATGCGCAAGTATGTCAAAAGTTACACGGGAGGGGGCTTTTCTTTTATGGGGGAATAAACTAGATCGGAAAGGACTTTGGTATGGGGAAGGGATGGAGGTGATCAAAGGTGGAGTTGTAGAGATGGCATAGAAAATCAGTCAATGCTCCACCATGGCCAGCTTACTGAGGTTCTGTTAGGAGGAATTGTGTACTGGCTTATGCCAGGGTGGGTCAAAGTGTAGGGGCCCAGGGAAGAAGAGAAGTTAACCAGGGTCTAGTCAACCAGAACGTTGTTCCTATTGGTTGGTGAGAATGAAAAGGTTGAGTTAATTGTTTACGTGGCAAAGGGAATTTGAAGGGTGTGTATTTGGCCTCACTCTATGTACACAAGAGAGCTTCTGAGCCTTAGGTCTGAGGTGTAAGACGGAGCATCTTTTCTCTAGGTTGATTCCTGCAACTCAGAAGAGCCGATGGTTGCTTTACCGATCTATGGGTCCTTCACAGAATCACAGGGTAAAGAGAGCTACTGCCAAGTGCTTTTTCTAAACAGATCAAATTTGAATTTTCTTTTTTCGCATTGCTTTTTAGCTTTCCTTTGACGATGAAATGCCTACTGTAAATAATCAGTTTGGAAAATTCTGTTTTATCTTCTTAGGGTTTTGAAAATAATTTCCTGTTTCTATATCCTTTCTCTATATAGGAGCTTCTGTACCCTTTTTGGCAATGGGAAGGAAAATGAACTAAAGCTTAGAAAATGTTTCAGTATGGTTCTATGACCTGGCTAGTGGCAGGCTCAGTTCTGGCTGCAGCAGTGCTGCATGTGCACTGCCTGAAGTAATCACAAAACTCTGGTGCACATTCATACTTTAAAATGCATAGTAACTCATGAAGGCTTGCTTCTGGACTAGGAAGGCTTCCTTATCAAAACCTGTGTCTTGGTTACTCCAGAAGCACCTGCACACCCATGTTTATTGCGGCACTATTCACAATAGCCAAGTTATGGAAACAGCCAAGATGCCCCACCACTGACGAATGGATTAAGAAAATGTGGTATCTATACACAATGGAATTTTATGCAGCCATGAAGAAGAACGAAATGTTATCATTCGCTGGTAAATGGATGGAATTGGAGAACATCATTCTGAGTGAGGTTAGCCTGGCCCAAAAGACCAAAAATCATATGTTCTCCCTCATATGTGGACATTAGATCAAGGGCAAACACAACAAGGGGATTGGACTTTGAGCACATGATAAAGCAAGAGCACACAAGGGAGGGGTGAGGATAGGTAAGACACCTCAAAAACTAGATAGCATTTGTTGCCCTCAATGCAGAGAAATTAAAGCAGATACTTTAAAGCAATTAAGGCCAATAGGAGAAGGGGACCAGGTACTAGAGAAAAGGTTAGATCAAAAAGAATTAACCTAGAAGGTAACACACACGCACAGGAAATCAATGTGAGTCAACTCCCTGTATAGCTATCCTTATCTCAACCAGCAAAAACCCTTGTTCCTTCCTATTATTGCTTATACTCTCTCTTCAACAAAGTTAGACATAAGGGCAAAATAGATTCTGCCAGGAAGTGAGGGGGTGGGGGGGAGAGGGAGGAAGTTGGGGGGTAAGGGAGGAGGTGGGGGAAGGGGGGAGAAATGACCCAAACATTGTATGCACATATGAATAAAATAAAAATTTTAAAAACAAAACAAAACAAAACCTGTGTGTTGTTGATGGTTCCTGATGTGAAGAAGCAAAAGCCTGCTAAACATAACACACCTGCTAATCTGATTGTGTGAGAGATATAGACAGACATTGCAAAACTTACATTTTATGATAATTGCCTACTTTTCCTTAAGATGCTCACTTGCATTGGTTATCTATTACATATATATATACACACATGCTAAATACCAGGTCCAATTGTTATACAGTGTGTACATGTATCAAACATGACACAGTAACATAAATATGTATAATTATTACATATTAAATTCAAAATAAAAATAATAGCTTTAAAATTTAAGAGACCTACTACACATTACAGGACATCATTTAAACTTGCAAAGATTGAATGTAGTTCATGTCTATTTATGTCTGTTCTTGCAAATGGTGGATCAGGCATCCTTTTGTGTATAAAATGTCACATTTATTGGTTAAAGTACTATCAACAAAATAAGCTATCATGAAAACTCTGGAGTTAAAACATTGAGTAATGGTAAGATTTCGTATCAAAAATCAACTCACTAGGGGTTTCCATACCTTTAAAATATCCATTAGCACTTCTGATTTCAAAAATTTGCATCTGTTCCTGTCCTTAGCAGTTAGTGTCATAAGCACTGGAATATACTAAAAACAAAGAAGTAAACAAAAAACACTTGACCAGATGGCTTTTCCAAGTCTGAAGGGATTAGAGGCCAATGTTCTATGTGTAGTATACATCTGTACAGTTGAGTTAATGGCATTGTTTTATAATGAGGTACATAATTCACATAGTGAGGATCTGATTAACAAAAATAAGGTCCCTGCTTCAAAAAATTGCAATTAAAGAAACATACCCAAAATAGAAATACTGGTATTTATGAATAATGTATCACCTTAATTCCTTTCCATTGCTTTTCCAGCCAGAAATCACAAGTGAAGGGTAGAAATAGTTATCTTTATAAGAGCCATCTTTCTTGGACAAGCAAGACTTAAAACTGAAAATTAAACAGTGACTCCAAGAACGTCCTAAGCCTTCCTTGCTTTTAAAATTTTCTTTCTAACTGACATAACTGATTTTCTCTCAAGTATTATCAAAAGTAACCTCCCATGCCAGTTAATGAAATTTCCCTAATATCTTCCACGGAAATAGTTATTCTCATGACCATTCAGCCATCGCACCTTTCTGCAGTGATTCTTCCATTTTACCCGTGTACTTCTTGGTAGATGTTTTGAAGAGTGGATGTTGACATTCTCCCCTTTGGACACTGTGATGAAATAAAATGGCTATAAATGTATTTGCTAAATAATAAATAAACTATAGATTTGACTTAATAACTTTTCTATTTGTGTTACATTGAACTATAAAAATGATTTTTACAATCACAAAAATATCATGAATAATTTCAAGTCAGAAAGTTAGATATTTTCAAGGAAAGAGATACTCTCCTGGAAGATGCAATTATCAAAATTGAGCTGGAAAGAAATGAAACCTTAAACTAATCCTAATCCTATTTTTTTTTTGAAAAATTAAAATTTTAGGGGCTGGGAGCCTGGCCCGTAGCACTTGCCTAACAAGCACAAGGTCCTGAGTTGGTTCAGTAAAACCAAAAAGAAGAAGAAGAAGAAACTCTAAAACCTTTTATTATTTTCATTCCAAACAAACACTTTAGGATGAACTTTATTCATTAATAAATCAAAAGAATATCAATTTTTTACAAACAACACCAGAACTAGAACATATGAAAACATGGAACATTACAATAAATTTTCTCAAGAGAGATTAACCTTGATATCAAACTTTCAGAAAAGGACATACTGATTTTAATCTAGCTAATTATAAAATTTGTATGGACAGTCAAAGAAACATAGCCAAGACATTTGTGAAGAATAGCAAGTTGAGGAACATATTCTCGTCAGCTATCAAAACTTAATATGATGCTACAGTAATTAAGACATGGTGGTTTTGATGCAAAGAGAGATAGGTGGAGGAGGAGGACAGACTACGGATGCAGGAAAACCTCAGTGTTCACTGGACAGTTGGTTTCTGACAAGTGGCACTGCCAAAGAGTGGGTAAAGAGGATTCTTTTTAGCCAGTGGTGCTGACCTATGCTTCTTACCATAAACAAAACATCAACCCCATGTGCAGTGTAGATATAAATGGGAAATGACAGAGGCAAAATAATAAAAAACAGGAGCCAATCTTCATTATCTTGGAGTACAGAATGTGTTCTGAAACAGAACAAAAAGTCACCAAGATTTCAATTGCAACATTAAAATTAGTAATTCTGATCATCCATTCTGTATTAAAGATAGCAAAAGGCCAGTCACACAACAAAATGTATTTGCTACAGAAATGACTGAAAAAGGATCATCTTCCTTTTTATCCAAATCCAAAAGAAATCATGAGATTTCATAAATTGAAAACAAAAAGATAAACCAGTATAAAAGTAGACTGGTGTGTAAGTGATCAACAAACACTTAAATGATCTAGTCTTTATTAGAAATGTGGGAAATGAAAGAAAAATCAAGAGAGATTCAGACAATATTTCTTGGTCCTGAAAATGCATAATACAAAATACTGAAAATAAATTTTGATGAGCACAAGTATCCAGGGGAGTTCTCCCACAACCCCAACTCTGTACACTTTATTGTAAATACTGAAAAGCTGGAAACAGCTGTGGATTTTGTAGGTATATATGCCATAAAACTCAGCCATTCTTAGGTGTATACCGAACTACTCTTTGGTATACCCCACAGGTCAGTGTGTACTCGTGTTCTGGTGTCACATAGAGATATGTTCTTAGTGTCATTGATTTATGAGAACTAAAATATGGAAGCACTTCAAATTTCCTAATAGTACAATAATAGATAAACTATCTATTTCTTTAGTAAGAAAATTGAACAGAATAAATTATGTAAGGCAACATGAATTATTTCTTTAAAAATTGTTGTCAAAAAAGGTTGGAGCAGAAAATATCTCCTGTTTGATTCTATTTAACTAACAGTTTCCAATATTTTTTTAAACCCTAAAGTGCTAGAAATCATAATGGTATTTACATGTGGAAGAGAGGAAGAGGAACATATTTAAGAGAAAAATAAGGGAGGCTCTGGAAGACTGGTACAGTTTTGTCCTGGAAAAGAATGACATCCCATGAATGTCACTTCTAAACAATTCATCCAGCTATGCATTCCTGTTGTATATGCTTTTACTCCATGAATCATGCTTAATAGTAATTTTAATCACACACAAAGTAAATATCAAATATTATTAAAATATGAAAGGGCAATTACATATATCCTGTTATATTAAGGTGCTTTGTTCTTGTGCCGTACGTGAGAATATGGAACCTGGTGCAGAGAGAATCAGGAACCAACACTTTGCTGAACAAGGCCACCCAGTCATGGCTCTGTTTGGTTGGTTAGTTTGATTTTACTTATAACATGGCAGGGGATGAAAATCTGGCTCTTACAATCTTGGTTTGGTTTATTCTAATCTTGGATTAGAGGACCTTCTGGCATCAGATCATGTAACTTCAAATGTTACCATTGACCTTAACAGATTTTATGTTCTGGTCCAGGCATTCTAATCTCTACAGATTTAGTCTACCCTGTCAAGTAGGAATAATAATGGCTCCTGGAGGTTGTAAGGATCAAATGATGTGATACAGGTGCAAACACACTGCTTGGTTCATAGGAAGTTTTCTGGAAATCAGTTCTTATTATATTTTGCTTTTTTCTATTACTTTAAAACTTCTGGCATATCAGTAGAACTCAATTCAGCAAACATTTTAAAAGACTGACTTTCTGATCTCAATCTTCTTTTCTTATGACAGAGAATAAGTGAAACCTTGGATTTAGGAGCTGGGCTCAAAAATCACACTGTTACGTACCAATCTCATGACACCACTGTAAGTCCTACGATCTTCTGAAAACAATTAACTTTTAGTGACTTTATTTACAAAGTTTTATGATTATAATAATGCCCTAATAACATACTTAACATTCATGTTAAATATGAGATTCACAAAGACAATAATAGAATTTCAGAATCACTGGCTACTAGCAATTGGTTTATAGCCATTGGTTTTTCAAGCTTCACATTGACTTGCTTTTTTTCTGGAATCTCTAGGCTGATTTTATTTCATAATGTCATGAAAAAAATCCCAAAATCTCAGATTAAGATTAAACAAATGAGGATTATTATCTCATGGAAGAATGTAATAGGAATTTGTTTTTATTCATTCAAGAGTTTTCTATCTTCTTCAGCTGACATAAAAAGATTTAGCCACCTTGAAGTAAGTTTAAATTATTTGAAGTTATGTATAAACTGGTTTTTTTAGCCTATGTTAGTTTGCTAAGGTTGCTGTATAAAGTACTAAAAATTGTGTGGCTTAAAAACCAGAAATGCATGCCGCAGTTTTGAGACAGGAAGTACACTATCAGCGGTGGCTCTTTCTGAAGGTTGAGGAACAGTCTGTGCCATCCAGACTTATAACACCAGGGTTATTTGTGCTGCTCTAGGGAAATATGTAAGACACAGAAATGAGAAATGTCCTGTTTACTGTTCTGGAAATTGGGAAGTTCACATTCAAATTCAAGGCACTGGAGGTTTGGTGTCTGATGAGCTTGGCCTCTACTTCCAAGATGGTGTCTTCCCATTCTGCATCCTGCAGAGGTGACAAATATTATGTACCCTTCATGGTAGAAAGGACAGAAAGACAAATGAGGCCTAATTAATTCCTTTCAGCTTGTTTGGAAAGTCATTAGTCTTATTATATTTATTTATTCATTCATTCATTCATTTATTTAGGATTTGAACTTAGGGCTTCATGCTTGTTAGGCAGGCCCTTTACCAGCCACATCCCCAGTCCTTTTGCTATAGGTATTTTTTGAATGGGGTCTCACACATATAACTGGCTGAGCCAGCCTGGACCACCCGTCTTCCTATTTATGTTTCCCAGTAGCTGGGATGATAGGCACATGACACCATACCCAAATTTTATTGGTTGAAATTGGGTCTTGTGACCTTTACTGCCTAGGCTGGCTTCAAACTACAATCATCCCAATTCCACCCTCTTGAATAACTAGGATTAAAGGAATAAGTCACCTTGCCTGGCTCCATTTTTGAAAGTTCTTCCTCTATGACTCAATCAACCTCTAACTGCCTTATCTTTTAATAAAATATCATTGGCATACTGTCTTCCACACGAGGACTCTGTGGGGCACATCTACACCAGAGCCTGGAGCTTCTGGGGTTTGCTAGTAACATTCATTGTCTCTTGGCAAGTAGGAAAATCACTGTTTCTGTAATACATTCACATCATATCCCACCTGTATTGTGTCTCTGTGTGCAAACTTCTCTTTGCAAGGCACCAGTTGTGTTAGATTAAGGCTCTTACTAATGAGTTTATCTTAATTAATTATATCTGCAAAGGCTGTGTCCAAATAAGGTCAGATTCTGAAGAACCAGATGTCAGCATTTCAAGATTTGGTTTTGAGAATAGACATTTCAACCCACAATGTAGCTCCCTTACATTTTTTTTTCTTTTGCACTCATATCACTGTTGTATGCTGGATTTAAATATTTGGATGTAATAAATCAGAGCAAGGACCATGTGGAGATTTTTAGTTAGGGTATACAAAATGAAAAGCATGATTTTAAAAAGATAAGTTCTCTGGAAAAAAAATTTGGAGGCTTCTTAAAACTCTAAACATAGACTTGCCATATGATCCAGCAATCCCACTCCTGGGGATATACCCAAAAGACTGTGACACAGGTTACTCCAGAGGCACCTGCACACCCATGTTTACTGCAGCACTGTTCACAATAGCCAAGTTATGGAAACAACCAAGATGTCCCACTATTGATGAATGGATCAAGAAAATGTGGTATTTATACACAAGGGAATTTTACTCAGCCATGAAGAAGAATGAAATCTTATCATTCTCAAGTAAATGGATGGAATTGCCTCCATATTCAGTTCTGAGCAAGGTCAGCCAGTCTCAGAAGATCAAAAATCGTATGTTCTCCCTCATATGCAGACTTTAGATCAAGGGCAAATGCAGCAATGTTGTTGAACTTGGGTTACATGACAAGGGGAGAGCACATGTGGGAGGAATGGGGATAGGCTTTTTTTTATAACTTCATTCTGTTCTCTGCTGCTTCTATCACCCAACTTCGCAACACTGTTTTTATAATTTCTTTGTTTATCAACTTATATGTTTTAATTTTTGTTTATTTTTCTAAGTATTAATTATAAAACATGCATTCACTTACTCAGAAAGTATTTCTTTTAAATGCCATGACAAAATATTGAATTCAGTATCACATTATTTTAAGACAAGCTTGGTTAAAACACTTGAAAGATATGTGTTCACATCTTTACCATGATAAGGGGAGAGCAGATATGGGAAATATGGGTATAGGCAGAAAAACCCAAAACATGAAAGCGTTTGATGTCCCCACTCCAGAGGAATTAATACAGAGATCTTAAAGCAACAGAGGTCAACATGAGAAGGGAATCAGGAACCAGTGTAAAGATCAGTTAGAGATGAATCAACTTGGGTTGTAACACATTTGTACATGGAAGCAATGCTAGGAATCTCTCTGTATAGGTGTCCTAAACTCAAGTAGCAAAATCGCTTTGTCTTCCTTATTATGCTCATGTCTTCTCTTCAACAAAATTAGAGAACAGACAGAACAGGTTCTGCCTGGAAGTGGTGGGGAGAGGGAGCAGGGGGAGAAATGACCCAAACAATATACACACATGTGAATAAGTGAATAATAAAAAAACTTAAAAAGATGAGTTGAAGTGCTAAAATGAAAGTTAAGTAAGGCTAAGATCAGTGGGATGATGAAAGTCACTAGAAGTTGAAAGTCATACGTTTTCCACTTTGATGAAAAATTAAAACAGAAGAGAACTTCTTGTATAGTAAATAGAATTTTTTAAACATGAGTATAATAAAATTGAATTTTCATTTAATGACCAGGGCAGGAGTTCCATGATTTCTTCTTCTTTTGAGATCCTAAATAGTAAGAGTTGGAAGAGGTCTGAGCTCAGTGGACTTCAGTGAGCTCAAAAGTAGGTTCAGTGGGCAAATCTCCAAGAGATGACATCATCAGAGCCAATTCTGACTGGACGCCCAGAATGCTTTTCTCCTATATTTTCATTGTTTACTCCTCCAAATTTTGTGACCTTCACAAAAATGTCACCTTCTCAGAACTTTCATATCTGAAACAGTGCATCACATTTGCTGGTGCTCTCTTCCCATCAGAATGCAAATGAAATTCCAGGAGTCCATTTAGTTCAGTCTCCTATCTCAATTATCTAGGAAAGTATCAGAAATTAGTGGGTGCCACCACCTTTGCCTTCCGTAGTCACTTTCACTACACAGCACGGATTGCAACAACTGCCAGGAATCCATGTTTTGTCTTTGTGTTCTCGTCATTAGTTCCAGTCTCTCATTTTTTCAGTTTTATTATTTTATTATTCTGTGTTTATATCTTACATGCTATTCTCCTTCTTCCCCTTTTTGTGCTGCCTATTCTCTCTTTCTCTCTCTCTGTCTCTTTCATTTCATTTGTGGAAGAGAGGGTTAAAATGTGGGTTTCATAAATGTTTCTGGATCTGCTTTTGGAAGGTCAGACTGTGAAATACAATAAGGTCATCTTAGCCCAAAAAGAGGCATTGCACTTACCAGTGAAAAGCAGAACACTTGATTTCATGGTCTGGCTTCTAATGGTTGTGTGGCTTTAATCAATGAATTTACTACATTGAGAATCAAATTGCTCAAAGAAAATGTTACTCTTAGCTGGATATTCTGGTGCATGCCTATATTCTCAACACTCAGGGTGTGGAGACAGGCTATCCCAAGTTCTAGGATACCATGGGTTATACGGGAAGATCCTGTCTCAAAAAAAAAAAAAAAAAAAAGCAAAATCCAACTTTAAAAAGTCACTCCCTTGCTAATTGTTATGCAGAGTGTGAGTTGATTTCCTCTGAGTTCATGCATCAATGGTATAGCAATCTTTCAGATGATGTAGTTATTTTTTTGTTAAAACCTAGAGAGAACAAAAAATGAGGAGTCAGTCAAATTCATAGCCCCTAGTTAATTGGTGGTCAGAGAGCCATGTTCCAATAAAAGAAGGGGTAGAAGGTAATCGTGGATCACAATGATATCATGAGAACAGTGCCTATAGAGAACAGTATTCTAAACTGACATTTATGGATATTCTGGCTGGGCAGAATTGACCAAGCATTCAATTGGCTTAAATTTACTGCCTCCTGATAATGGTTGATGCTACCAATATTTACAAATCCATCACCAAACTATTTAAAAGATAAAGATTTGCTGAAACAGTGAATGTGAATACTTACTAGATTTGTTAATTTTGGATGCATAAAATATTCTCAAAAATATTTTATAAATAGAGTAATCTATGTAAACTAAGTAGAGTTTATTACTATAAACTTTTCAATTGCTAAATTGAAATGCAGTTTATATTATGGAAATAAAATGATTATCTACATGCAAATTCACTGAAGATTCATATGGTATTATGAGAAAAAACTCCAATATTTCAAATATATAGTTTTTTCTTTATTTATATATTCATATGTGCATACATTGTTTGGATCATTTCTCCCCCCGACCCCCACTCCCTCCTTCTCCCCCCTTGCTTCCAGACAGAACTTGTTCTGCCCTTTTCTCCAATTTTGTTGAAGAGAAGACATAAACAATAATAAGAAAGACAAGAAAGTGTTTTTGCTAGTTGAGATAAGGATAGCTATACAGAGAGATTCCTAGCATTGCTTCCATGTACAAATGTGTTACAACCCAAATTGATTCATCTCTACCAGACCTCTTCACTGCTTCCCGGTCACCTTCCCATATTGACCTCTCGCTTTAAGGTTACTGTGTTCATATGGTATTATGATTCATATGAAGAGTCATATGGTGTTATGAAAAAATACTCCAACATTTCAAATATAAATTATTAATAAAATAATCTACAAAGCTGTAAGAGAGCCTATGATAGTATTGCCTAATGGAAATTTCCAAGATGGCAAGGTATCTTCTGGATCCAGTTTGGTAGTATGTCATATGTCTACTGAGTATCAAATATATGGCTGTTGTTACTGATAAAATGAATATTTGATTTTATCTAACTTACATTTAAGTTTACATAACCACACATGGCTAGTGTCAACTATTCCAGGCAGGTAATATTTTCAATAGAAAATGTATGTGAAAAATTCTTTTGTAGGCTGGTATTTTTTTCTAAGTTAGTCAACAAAATAGTTTCATGATATATAAACTTTGGTTGAATTACAAGATTATTTTACAGTGATGTGTTGTATTTCTTGATAGATACAGACAAAAGTTTTGTTAAGAAATATTCAGTTGGAAAGTGAGTTTAACTTTATCAGTTACATAAATAATTGACTATTATAATAAATAAGTTTTGCTTTATAAAAATATTTATGATATTAAATCTATCAGGTATATGACAAAATCTCATTGAAAGAGTTATTTCTGCACAGCCAAATATTACATTTTAGATTCCACCAATCCATTTGTCTCTGCTTCCTATTCAAAGTCCATAGTATCAAAGACATATATCAGTTACCAAAAATCATTTGGTCTAATCCTTTCTATCTTATTCATTACTGAAAGATCACTAATAACTTCTTTTCTCACAATTTCTAAGATGTATATTGAAAATTACTATGCATTTCACCACAAAGGAATGGTAAAGATGTGAACACATATCTTTCAAGTGTTTTAACCAAGCTTGTCTTAAAATAATGTGATACTGAATTCAATATTTTGTCATGGCATTTAAAAGAAATACTTGCTGAGTAAGTGAATGCATGTTTTATAATTAATACTTAGAAAAATAAACAAAAATTAAAACATATAAGTTGATAAACAAAGAAATTATAAAAACAGTGTTGTGAAGTTTGGTGATAGAAGCAGCAGAGAACAGAATGAAGTTATAAAAAAATATGTATTGACCCACACTAAGTTTATACTAGTTAAGGATTTTGAATTTACAGTTTCAATATGGAAAAAGAAGATATTTTTATTGTCTTTTTTTCCAATTGAAAACTTTAATGTCATGTTGCACTGTGACTTACAATATCAGTAGTATCCTTGGTGGGACTCTGACTATTGTGACAAAACCACATGAAACATTTCTGTTGTCTTTTCAGGGTTTTGGAAGATTCTGTGTTTTGATAAGGCAATCTAATCCTTTGATAGTATGGTTTTTACAATCACCAAGACTATTAAGTATTGACTCATTATCCCAAAGTAGAACTATACTCTGTGAATATAAAATGCTGGAGCACACCAATATGTTGTGTTAATGAATGGATTGGCTTTCCAAAGTAGTTTGATTGGTAAACATTTCTAAAAGCCTGGAACAGGGAAGACATCAGTTGTACTTTACCATGCTTAATATGCAGTAGGCATAGTGAAGGGAGACATCTGTAGTCAGGTTCATGTTTGAGAGAATAATGCATTATAACCAAAATGGGATAAAACCAATAAAACAATAAAATTGTCTTCTTTGGGTGCAATATTTGTTAGTCCACAGAGTTCATTCATTTGCCTGTGGGTTATAAGTAAACAGAAGACTGTCAGAACTAAAACTTTCAGCAGACATTTAATAAACACCATTTGTTTCCAGATTTCTTTGCCAGATGATTGTGGGAAGGAAAAACAAAATAAGAAGATATCAATTTTTTACATTATATCTTTTAAGAAAATTTGAGGTAATAAAAACTGATTACTCTGAAGAGACACTTATGCTATTGAAATTTATAGTGGCTCGAGACTACATTAGTCTTTATCAGATTAAAATAGCAAAAGTAAATGATGATAATATTTAAAATAGTAATAGAAAAGGTGTGAAAATGTTTCTGAATGAACTTTTATAGAATTCTCCCTCACTAGACTAGACCCTCCTCCCCCCCACAAGAATCAGTTGTGAGGTTTGTAGCGTAAACTCCAGAATTTCAGTGTTAATCAACTTTGGGAGAAGGAAGTAAATGGCAAGAATAATATTTATCACTCACTGACCATTTATTGTATTTTAGACATTGTTCTACGTGCTTTACACACATTATTTCACTTAACAAAGTAACACTTTATGGTAGATAAACTCTAATATTCTTATTTATGCACTCAAGGAAAATGATCAGAATTACTCAGATCATAGAACTATCAGTGAAAAGTCAGAATTTAGAATTCACACTTAGGTCTCTTTATGTTAAAGTCCATTGATTCCCAAACAAGCACCTGTAGACCAACACCTGGGATCCTTTAGACATGCCATTAAACCAACCCACTGAAAGAAAGTCTGAAGTGGGGCTAAATCTGTGTGTTTGGCAAGGTGCTTTAAGATGCAAACACCTTCTAATGATTAAATGCAATAGCTATAAATCCATTTTCTTACACCCAACACTGTGCTCTGTTAGATCTTTGTTATTTCCAAAGGCAAGCATTTTTGTTAAACGTCTGTGTTTCAGATCATGGAATGTCTTTGTTCAGGCTGCTATAACAAAATGCCAAAGACTGAATGAATTTTTTAAAAAAGACATTATTTCTACAGTTCTGGATGCTCAGAAGTCCATGGTCATGGAGCCAAAAGATTTGGTCCTTGGTGAGGACTCTCCTCCTGGTTTAAGATGGGCACTCTTGCAGTGTGATCTCATGACCACTTCCTTTTACTTGAATGTCACAGAGAAAGGGAGAGAGAGAGAGAGAGACAGACAGTCATAGAGACAGATAGACAGACAGAAAGAACCCTTGCATCACATCCTCTTTTTATAGGGGTGCTAATCCCATCTTGTGCCAAACAGTTCACCACATTGTGACTGAAAAGGAAATGTTCTAAAAGAAATTTAATATTGCACCTCCCATGAATATATGTTGACAAGAAAGAGAAATAGCTGTGTTGCTGACAGGAGAGAAAGTTTTAGTGGTCTGGATGGAAGATCAAACCAGACACATTCCCTTAAACCAAAGCCTTCTCCAGGGCAAGCTCTTAATTTTCTTCATCTTTATGATGGCTGAGAAAGGTGAGGAAACTATAGAATGGTCGGAACCTGGCAGACATTGGATCACAAAGTTTAAGAGAAGAAACAGACTCTATAATATTAGTGCTAGGTGACTAGGCATGGTAGCACACACCTGTAATCTTGGTTCTTAGGAGGCAGACACAGGTGTTTCATGAACTCAAGGCCAGTCTAGACTGCACAGTGAGACTTTGTCTCAAGAGAAAGCAAAATAAAACAAAATGAGTACAAGATGAAGAAACAAGTACTGATGGAGAAGCTGTAAGAGTTTATCTAGATCTTGTCAGGATAAGGATAGAGTGACTCCACAGAAATGAAAATTTCCAATGTAGATGAAGCAGCCTTATTTTGGAAAAATATACCTGCAAGTGCACTCATAGCTATGGAGGAGATTTCAGTACCTACTTTCAAAGCTTCAAAGATCAGGCCACATATTTGGTCAGGAGCTAATGCAGTTGGTAACGTTAAGTGGAAGCAAAAGCCTATTTACCATTCCAAAAATCCTAGGGCTCAAAAGGATTACACTAAATCTACTTTTCCTGTTTTCTACAAATGGAGCAACAAATCCTGGATGAGAACACATCTCTTTACAACATGGTGCACTGAATATTTTAAGCTCACTGCTGAGAGCTACTGTTCAGAAAAAAAGAATCTCTCTCAAAATATTTCTGATCCTTGGCAATGCATCTGGTCACTGAGAAGTTCCAGTAGAGATGGAAAATGAGATTGATGCTGTTTTTGCGCTAACACAACATTCGTTCTGTAGCCAGTGGATCAAAGAGTAATTTTGACTTATGTGTCTTACTATTTAAGAAATACATTTTGTAACTGATCCTTCTATTGGATCTAGGCAAAGATCCGTTGTGAATCCTGGAAGGAGGACAAGATGTGACCATTACCAGGAGTTTGAAAGTTGCCTACAACTCTCATGGATGGCTTAATGGGGTTGGAGACTACAGGGAAGGAAGCAATTGCAGATTTGAAAATAGTAAAAGAACTAGAATTAGAAATGGAGCTTTAACCTTCACCAGGGTAAGTGGATGAGATTATCCTTCATGGGGTGAGCAGAAAAAGTGTTTACTTGAGATAGAATCTAATCCACATGAAGAAGCTGTGAACATTGTTTAAATAACAAAAGATTGATTTAGAGTATTATGTGACTCTAGATGGCAAAACAATGACAAGGATTTGAGAGGAGGACTTACATCTTGAAAGAAAGAGTCAACTTATGTGGCAGACTTCATCATTGTTCTATTTTAAGATATTGTTAAAAAGCCACCCCAGCTTTCAGCCACGATTGTCCTTATCAGTGAGCAACCATGACATCAAAGCAAGACCTCCACCAGCAAAACAATTACTAGGCATTGAAGGTTTAAAAGGGCATTTGAATTAGTTTGCAGTGCAGTATTTTCTTTTTTATGGCACCAGGGGATTTGAACTCGTGGTTTCTTGCTTACAAGGCAGACCTTGTAAAACATGAGCCAGCCTCCAACTCTAGCAGTACAGTATTTTAATTAAAGTTTTCTACATTATTTCTTAGACATAATGCCATTGTCCACTTAATAGATTACAGTTTAGTATGAATACATCCTTTGAATATACCAAGAACCTAAACCATTTGTGCGACTCACCTTATTGCCAAATACATTTCATTTTGGTGGTCTGGAACCAAACACAATATCTCTGAAGAATGCCTGTGCGTTTTTCTCATGATACCGTTTACATAGCAAAGATAAAATGTGAATATTGACTATTACTTTAAAAACATAGCTGATTATTATGTTGGAAAACTGTAAGATCATTAGAATTCTGAAATCTTCAACAGCATAGAATTGATTTTCAATAGAACACTTCAAAATTATAGTAAAGTGAATACTGATAACATACGGAGGATCGTGAGATTGATAGGCACGTTAGTTCTTTAAGAGTGTCACAGCAAATTACCAACATCTGGGTGGTTTAAAGCAGAGGGAGTCTATCCTCTTAGTTTGAAGGCTAGAAATACATGAACAAAACTGTGAGTGGACCCACATTCCCTCCAGAGGCTCTGAGCTCCACCCTCTGTGGTCTGTACTAGCCCCTGGTGACCCCGGGCACATGCAGGCTTTGTGAATCTGTCTCCATCTTCCCTTACCTTCCCCTGTGTGTCTTCTCTTATGTCAAACACCAATCATTGACCTCTAAATCAAGCATGATTGATTTTAAGGACGTCTAGAGGTCCTTAAAGGGGGAGAATGCTGGATATAAAATTTTGAAAGCTAACATTTATGCAAAAATATTACTAAAAATTTAAACAAGTATTATCCATACTACTGCAGTGTAATTCATGAAATTCATTGAAACCCCAGGCTTTAATGAAGAATAGTCTTGGGAAAAATAAACCTTCATTTTTAATTTAAACAAATGTGATGCAGTGTTATTAAAGCTCAGTTATATAACCAGCAATACAGTCTGCCCCAAAATGTAGATGAAATTTTATTTTTGTTTTATATTTTGTGGGAAGGTTATAAGTACTTGGTAAATGAATTTCAGGAGGAAAAAGTCTGTTACTATCTGTGAAAAGCTTATGTGGACATTTTTAAATTCTCAAAACTATGTGTATAAATTTTGAAATTCCTTTTTAATTTTTTCACCCATAATAACATAAAGACTGTCTTTTGTATCCTATTGTGTGCAATAATATAATTAATGGTCAAAGAACTTACTCTATGCCCAAAATGAAAACTTAAAGTAGATTAAATTCTGACATTTTCAGATAAGCATATTTATCTAGTAATAAACTATGGGTAATGTCAAGAAGTTACATATAATTTACCCTAATATAATTCACTTATTCAATAAATATTTATTGAGTCACACTTGGTCTTTGTACAAAATACCTTGTAACAAAATGTCTTTTTTTTTTTTTTTCCAAAAATGTTGAACAGAAAGGTAAAACAGCTCCTGTCTGGGGATTGGTACCAGTGTGTGTGGGGGAGGATATAAGCAAAGGGTGTAGGAGAGTGAATATGACAGAAATATTATGTACTCATATATAATGTCAAAAAATATGACCTTTTGAAACTATTCTGGTATGGGGGAGGGGGTGATATGGGGGAGGGGTGATACAGGAGAATGGTGGAGAGTGTGAATTCAACCTACGATATATTGTAAGAACTTTTGTAAGTGTCACCATGTTCCCCCAGGACAACAATAATATGATTTTAAAAACCTTCAAAAAACAAAGATACAATTCTAAACAAGGAAGACTTCGAAGAATTAACATCGTAATAAATGCACCAAATAGTTAACTGTTTCCAGAAGAAATTCAGATGATGCAAACCTGTAGAAGAAGGGCAGGGGCAAAGATGGGAAAATGGTAGGATGCAGGTCCCATGAGATTGGCATTTTATAATAAATTCAGGACAATAAAACCTGGATGCCTTCTCTCCAAGGCATTTTGTCAGAGACACCACAGTGCCTCTACATAAAAGTAAGTTAGTAAAATAAGCAATCCAAAAATAGAGTGATAAATATTTTATTAGGAACATGCAGAAGGGTAAGCTTGGAGAGTTGAGGAAGACTGTGCCAAGCCATGGCATCTTAGTGGGAGGTTAAAAGGAACAGTCGGAGCTTTATAGAGAGAGGTGGAAGAAGAGCATCCTATTCAGAGAGCACAACAGTGTGTGAAATTACCTGGATACAAGTCACATTTACTGCAATATTGGGTTTTGGAAGAGAAATGCTGAAAGCTGAAACAAGGAAAGTGAATAGGGCTGAGACCATGAAGAGCCTAGTAAGCTGGGTAGAGATTTATTCTAGGACCCTTGGGGAGCCAGTGATATAGTTTACCAGAGATGTGGCATGATCAGGTATGTACTTTGAAAAGAACATTTGGGCTGCAGTGTAGAAAATGGATTTGATTTGCAAAAACAACTGGATACTGAAACACTCCTCAGAAGTTATTAGAGCAACTCAAGCCAGAGAGGCCAGAGGCCTGGACTAAAGTACATGAGTGAAATGGAAAAGAAATGGACCAACGGGAGTCAGATCCAGGACAGGGGCTGGACACGATATGGTAATGGATTAGGTGTAGGGGACAGAAAATGAGAAGCAGGAGTGTGATGATACATGGCTTCCCAGCTTGAACTAATGGGTAGAGAGCAGGGCCATGCTCTCCCCGAGGAGTGAAAAGAGGAGCAGGTACTAATGAAGACTACAACTTATCTCTTGCCTTGCTCATTCGTGTTCTCTCAGGTCATAATTCAACAGTTCTAATTTCAGATGAAGGCCATATATGAAAGTGGTGACTCCACATCATTTGTTGGCAAAGTCTGACTAGCATATTTCTCACATTTTTCTGGAATCAGGATATCTTGTAATTGATGCAAAAGCAAATTTAACAGACATTTGGAGAGAAGTACTGTATGGAAACCACCAGAGGGACATCCTGATAGAGGCCACACCTGTGTGTATATATTTCCTTTCTTTTAATCAGTGTAGTTAATAAGAACACATATGTAAACTGAAAGTCATCTTGGAATCACCACCAACTTTATTAGTCAGGACTCTTTGGAGAAACAGAACAAATAGGCCGTCAGTATCTCTGTATACACCCGCCCCCACCCACGTGTGTGTGTGTGTGTATACATATACATACACATATGCATACACATATATATGTGTTTGATTTTTGTAAGCTGGAGATCTTGGAAAGCTGCTGATGTGTCTCAACCCAAGTCCAAATATCCTGGGAACCGTAGTAGGATAGTGGGGGTTTTGAATGGAAGCATATCGACTGTGAGTATAAATTTCATTCAGAATCCAAAAACTCAGAACGAGGGGTCTTAATGAAATCTAACAACAGTGTAAAATGGATGTCCCTGCTCCAAAAGGAAGCAAATTTGCCCTTCTTCTAACTTCTCAGTCTATTCAGGCCCTCAGTGAATGGGATGAGGTCTACACCAACTGTCTGAGGCCATCAGCTTTACTCAGTCTGTGGATTCAAGTAAATACCAATCTCCTTTGGAAATGCGTTCACGAGCATCTACAATAATGTGGTTTTAAACTCTTGTTTAACAAATACAAATCACTTGAATTTATTGTGTACAGCATAATGTTTTAAATTATGTATACATGTAGCATGGCTTCATCAAGCTAATCAACATAGCATTGCTTCACATACTCATTTTTTTGTAATGAGATTACTTAAAATTTATTGTTAGAAATTAGTAAGAGTAATGTTTTGCTTGCCATCTGGGTATCTTTAGCCCAACGATATAGACACATGAATTTTGCAACCACCTAAGTCTCCGTTAGAAGAAGAAGTAGCAGAAGATCCGTTCAAGTAGGTCAGCGAAGGAGAGGGAGGCCAAGGCAGGTCCACAGAACTCACTGAATATTTCCTATCACAGAGGATGAAACTTTGGAGAAGTTGAATGAAATTATTATGTATTCTTTTTCTGAGAATTGAAGTTTACAAGCAGATTGACTACTTGTGTGTATAATTGAAAAAGGATATGGGACAATGTTTAATGAATCCTGGAAGGCAGAAAGGGAAAAAGTTACTTCAGTCTAATGACATAGTGCTTGCAAGATTGAGCATCACGTAGACCTCAACACCCAGAGAATTGGGCTCCTCTTGAAGAATAAGGAAGCTCACTGGGAAAAGACCAGTGGGAAATCGTAGAGAAACAGGTGACTAGTGTTCAGCTATTTTCAGCAGAACACAAGATAGCATTAAGAAACAATAGCAACGGTGAACTCACCTGACTCCAGTGTGCTCTCCATGTATAAGGGCTGCAATGGGTCTTTTCAGTGGTGTGGAATTTCTGGGGTATTGGAAATTTACACAGAGATCTACAGATGCCATTTTTTATTGTTCAGAAGTATTAAATGCTGCCAAGAAAAACTAGATCTATGTTTAGTTTTTTAAAGAAAACTCCATGTTGCTTTCTAGAGTGGTTGTATTAGCTTACATTCCCACCAGCAGTGTATGAGGGTTACTTTTCCCCACATCCTCACCAACATTTGTTGTTGGTGGTGTTTTTGAGGATAGCTGTTCTAACAGGAGTGAAGTGGAATCTTAGTGTGGTTTTGATTTGAATTTCCTTTATGGTCAGGGATGTTGAGCATTTTTTCATGTGTTTTTTTGCCATTTGGATTTCTTTTTTAGAAAAAGTTCTATTTAGTTCAGTTGCCCATTTCTTTATTGGCTCATTGATTTTGGGGCAGGAGGGATTTAGTTTTTTGAGCTCCCTGTATATTCTGGTTATCAGTCCTTTGTCTGATCCACCAATCGCACTCTTAAGGATATACCCAAAGGAATGTGACTTGGGTTATTCCATAAGCACCTGCACACCCATGTGTATTGCAACACTATTCACAATAGCCAAGTTATGGAAAAAAACAAGATGCCCCACTACTGACGAATGGATTAAGAAAATGTGGTATTTATACACAATGGAATTCTACTCAGTCATGAAGAAGAATGAAATCTTGTCATTTGCAAACAAATGGATGGAGCTCAAAAACATCATCTTAAGCGAAGTTAGCCAGGCTCAGAAGGCCAAAAATTGTATGTTCTCCCTCATATGTGGACTTTAGATGTAAAACAAATCCAATAATATTATTGGACTTGGGTCACACGCTAAGGGGAGAACACATAAAGTAGGAATAGGGAAAGGTAGGAAACCTAAAACTTGAAAGTGTTTGATGTGTCCACTGTAGAGGAGTTAATATAGTAACCTTAAACCAACACAGTCCACTATGGGAAGGTGACTGGTAAGTAGTGAACAGGTCAGGTAGGGATGATTCAATTCGGTTTGTAGTATACTTGTGCATGGAAGCAATGCCAGGAATCTCTCTGTGCAGCTATCTTATCTCAGCTACAAAAACACTTTATCTTTCTTATTATTGCTTATGTCTACTGTTCAAAAAAATTGGAGAAGAAGGAGAACAGGTTCTGCCTGGAAGTGAGGGGTGAGGGGGAGAGTGAGAGGGTGGGAGGCAGGGGGAATAAATGGCCCAAACAATATATGCACATATGAATAAATTTTTTAAAAAGTAATTATAAATGGAAAAAAAAGTATAGCTAGAAAAGATGAAGTGCAGTCTGTTATCTGTACACTGTGAATTTAAGGGCTAGCTTATACGTGGGAGAAGAATGAGTTATGGTAGTGTTTTCCTCATCTCTACCAGAAGGAAGTTACCACTATAGGAATGAGGCTACCCAAAGTAAGAATGTGTCTTTCCCACTGATTTTTCTGCATTGGTAACAGAACTACACTGAAGTTTAATTTTAACTAACTATTAAGTCCTAATTGTTGGTGACAAAAAATTTAAATGCTGTCTAAAAGAGCACATTTTGATAATCTTAAAATTAAATCTTCACCTAAATTAAGTTTTCTTTAATGCAGCATATACATGAGAAAATAATAGGAAAAGAAAATCAGTGCATACCTTGGAAATTCTGAAGTCCTCTTTCCCTTCATGAAGGGGACTGGTGTTTTCATTTCTTTAATTACTAAATGTGGTCATTAGGTAGTTATCATAAAAAAAATGAAAGAAAGAATAAAATAAAACAACTCCAATGCCATAGATCTCAACAATTACTATAATATTTAAGCCAAGCACTAAAAGCAAATGCAAGATTTTTCCAGTTGTGTAGTTTGTACATGTTCTATATAAAGTTAGCATTTCTCCTAGAAAGCTATTATTAAATTGATGCTATTTCTGAAAAAAAAAATGCCACCTTAGAATAAAGAAATTATGTTGCAACCTTTGCTTTGATCATAGAAACTAATTCCTGAAGTTCCTTTGGGCTAAAGTAGACTTTGATTTCATTTACATCAAGAGGAGCTAAATGTCAGAAGGTATTCCTAATACCAAAAACTAAATCTTCTAAATTTCTAGAAATCTGATATGTATGTTGAGGTAGGGAGATACAAAAACTTCGGATTAAACTGTAAACCTTGCAAGGTTTGCAAACCAGAGCTCAAGTGCCTCAAGTCTGTATCTCTTTCAAAGTCATTTACTTTAGTTAGGCAATGTACTGTTTCAGTCTGAAAACTATCCAGTGGAGAAGAATGGCACCAACATTAGGACTTCACGTAATGACCTCTTCAATTCATTCAGAGTTTCTGTTCAAATGATATGCAAATGGATTTTCCTGACCTCCTTGGTGACACACAGGAATGTACACAAGCATGGGCACACATGCACACACATGATTCTTCCTACCATCAGCTAAACCCTTATGTCTACTTACTGTATATAACTTCATAAGAATGATTATAGTTCAACAGTGTCTTAAAAAGCTTCATGTTAATTTGTTTTCTTCCCCATTCTTGCAAAGTCCAAGGAATGAATGCCCAGCAATGGTTTATTAGGGTCACAGTCCAAGTGTGTAGAACACTAGGCACACATCTGGTGCTCAGTGCAAACTTTGCTGCGTGAGTGAGGCATCGGATCTTCTGTCAAAAATGGCCTTGAAAATGACTGTTGATTAGTCCTTAAAAGAACAGTCATTGCTGACAACAAATGTGTTCCTAGAAAAATACTCACCTATTTAGACAAGTAAAAATGGGCAAGTGTTGACCAATTAGGGAAAGAATCAGCAATAGCCGCATGGATTTTACTAATGAAAAGTATCCACTGAAGACTTTGCTGTAGTTTATGTTTGTGAAGACCTTTTAATATTTAGATTTTTTTCCATTTTAGTTCATTTTAGCTTTCAAGTTGCTTTTCTACCTCACTGATTGCCAGCATGAGTCATCGGTTTTTATGTGATTTCTTAGTAGGACATTAATTTTTCTTCATCTTTAAAGATGTCACTGACTAATTTAGAGGACGGGCTTATTCAGAAAGCTGCTTCTTCCATTTATAAGTATTTCCCAAGATTTAAAGACTTCCTTTAAATTCTAGGATCTTGGAAAGACTCTTCCTTCCCCTCACTTTGAAAAGGAATGATTCTTAGAGTAATAAGTGTACCATTCACATTCAAATCAATGCTATGCTGATGAACTCAGTGGAAAACAAGTACTGCAGATACAGAATAAAATGGGAGAATAATAGGAAAAAAGAGAGCTCTGAATTAATATCTGATTTTGTAAAAGAGAGTTAGAAAATTTCCACCAAATGGCTTGTAGAAGACGTAGAGCTAGATATGGAGGAGATAGTTAATAAATTATTAGTTTGATTTAACTGAAAACAGATTTGTAAATTTTGTCGACTTGGAAACAGATTAAAAGCATCTCTATTCTTTGAAACTCATGCTGCATGAATCCATGATAAATATAAAACTAAATATGGAAGAAGCAGTGCTAGGTGTTATGGGGGATTTTTAAAAGTGCTAAGATATGTATCTCGCTTTCAATAATCATATTCTTGAATGTAATATAAGATCAAGGGTGGTATGTAAAAGAGGAAAAGCTTAAATGTCAGGAGGTTTGGAGAACAAAGGGCGTACTTTTCACTGGAAAGACTAGGAGAGGTTTTGTTAAGCTGACTACATTTGTTCTTGTCTGGCAGGGATAAGTTTGATCCAGACATTTGGCTATGGGAAATCTCATGTATTGGGTAGCTAAAACAATATAAATAAGGTACAGAACTGGAAAAACATAAGATATACATGTAGACCTGTGAAAATTCTAAAACACTGAGGATTCAGACTAAGAATATAGGACAGTGATGTCATGAAAACCTTGGACAGAAGAGAAAGAATGTTTATGGAAAAGCAATGAATATTTTTCTACCTGGACTTGGTATGATCATTTTATTTTAAGGAAGGATGTGTGATTACAGAGGATATGGAAGATATGAACAAAACCTTGGTTAGGGAAGAATTTAAAGATCCAGTTAGGAGATATAACTTCTTCTGAAGCAGAAACTTTCTAACTTGTAATAATAGTGGAACTTGAGTGTAAATTTCAGAGAAATTTAATGAAAGATGATGAAATTTGGCAAAGAAAGAAGGAAGTTAAGGCAAATTACTAGTGATCTGGAGTCAGGACAAGAATTAAAATTTTTGCGTGAATATTTATATCTACATCTACCTATGTCTATCTGTCTATAGCTCTCTTTCTCTAGATAGATATAGAGAGATAGGTATCCAAATGACCAAATGCAGAAGACTTAGAGAAATAAAACAATAATTAGGTTATAACCAAATAATATAAAATGAATTTCCATGAATTCACAGTGAAATAACTGATTGCTTGAACCAATAAATTAATGGAGGTGAATTAAAAAATATCTCATGCAGATTTCCAAGGAATTTATGAGAACAGTCTACCTTCAGGGAGGAGGAACACAATCTCATTCCTTTAGTGTAGTTTTTGCATAGGAATTCCTTACAAAGAGCACAGGAGGAAAAAGGGTAACTCATTGCGGTGGGAAGCGAGGAACATCACAGGAGGCTGGAGATCAATGGTAATGGCGTGAGGATAGTATGTACCTATATTAGATTTATATGACTCTTGTAAAGATCACCCTGTACTGGGTGGTTTAAATAGCAGAGATTTATTATCTTACAGCTCTGCACATCATGTTAGAAATTATGGTAGGACACAACTCTTTGAAAGAAAGCTCCAGAGGAGAGTCTTCTCTATGTCTTTTTCTTTGTTTTGGGTGCCACAGGTAATTCTTGCTGTCCTTTGGTTTTGAACTGTGTTCCTCCAGCCTTTGTCTTCATCATCGAATGCCATTCTCCTTATTCCTAGGTCTTCACGTGGCTGACATCTTAGAAGGGTGCTGGTCATATTTCAGGTGGAGGTCACCCTCCTCTTGCACAGCTTTGTTTCACCCTCACTAATTACATCTGCAGAAAGCCTACTTCCAAGTCAATTTGTCTTTTGACATACTGAGAGTAAGGATGTGAACATACTCTTCTGAGGGAGTAAATTTCAACCTAGTGTTAGTTTGCTAGGGTGGTTAATATGCTGTAATAAAATAACATGACACTTCTGTTGTCTTGCATCCCCAAATCCATAATCCCATTCAAATATATAAAATAAAACCTGAAAAATCAGTTGAAAGACAATCAACAAAGTTCTGGACTGATACTCCTCAAAATGATGAAGATTCTTGAAAGAAAGAAAAGCCAGTGAAGCTGCACAAGGAAAAGATCCTAAGGAGGCCTGACCATGCAGTGTGATGTGCTATTTTAGATGGGATTCTGGAACAGAAAAAGACATTAATAAAAACCAAGGCAGTCTATGTTAACATGTACGCATTAGTTCATTGATTATAACAAACATACCATAATAATGTCAGATCTTGTCAATAAGAGAAACTAGGTGTATGTTGTGGGGAGTATGGGAAATCTCTATACCAGCTTCAGAATATTTTGTCTAAATTGAATGCTATTCCAAAACAAAGAAGCCTAAAATACATTACATGTTGATATTCAAAACTGAGGTGGCAAATATAATGTACTTTAAGGAATGCTTACATAAAATAGGTGCTACATAGCAGCTATTATTTAAGTATCATTATATTTATAAATAGAAACACAGGTTTTGAGTAATCATTAACAACAGATGAAATGAATCCACATTTGAAATTTGGGCTTCCTCCTCCTCGTTTCAATGTCATCTCTTAAGAGTGTGTCTCTTGCTGGGATCTGCAATGTGTGAACACAGTTTGGCAAATTTATAATGTGAACTAGTCCTTAGATCACAATTGTCAAAGTTAATAGTTTCAAAGTTTTTGTCTTGATTATAGTAAGTGGAAATGAGTTGGAACTTTATAAATGCACTAAATTTAATAATGCTTTAAACTTTTGGCTAGAGAGACAAGCCCAATTTCCACATGATGACAAATGGTTTGGATCAAGAAACTAAAAGTAATTATAGATACTGACATTTCTCAGTACATGAGCACAGTGTGTTGTGCTCATGGTTGCTTGGTTCATCTAGTTTAATGGAGAGACTTGGATCTTCATGAAAGACATCTAACTTAACTGACAGACTATTTTGGAAGGATCATACTTCAAGTGCTGTCGTAGAGTGAGAGTTGAGTATCCAGTTCAGACCACTCCTCCCAGTGGTCTGTAGGATCCATCAGGATCCACCATTGCATTTTCAAAGCATCTCTCTCACTTCCTGGCTGACTCTACTTCAAATATCTGAAGGTCATCACAAGTTCTCAAACACATCAAGGAAGCTCCCACACACTGCTGACTCTCTCCCTGATGTCAGAGTTTTGCTCAAATTTCAGTTTTAAAAGATATCCTTTCCCACGTTGTTTAAAACTGGAACACTGTCATCTCCTCCATGCCTGTCCTTGCTTACTTTTCTTCAGAGTAGTAATCTCTATTTTCTAGATCTCATTCTTAGCTTGTGTCCTCTCACTAACTTGAGAATAACTTTGGCCTGTCGTGTTTGGTGCTGGAATCTATGACTCTAAATAGTGCCTAAAACTTACAGGTTTGCAGAATAGAAGAGCAACAAAAATTTCATGATTCTCTCTATTAACTGAGCATTTTGTAGTCCTGCCTTCAATAACTTTTCAGCATTTCACCTTATTTGTTGTTTTTAGCAGCACGGGGGTAGAACCCAGAACCTTGAGCAAGTGGGGTAAATGCTTTATCATTGAGCTACATCGCCAGCCCATGGTTAGTGTAGTTGGGAATTATATTTATGTTTCATATGTTATGGATCAGCAGATCTGAAATTTATGTTATGCTATAGAAATTTCATATCATCGTGGAATCATGAGGAATTTTGTGAAGGGTCCACTATAGTCTTAAATGTCTAATACCACCTATTAACTCTCAAAGATAGAATTGTGATCAGAATATTCTCACTGCTCTTTGAGAGTGCTACATTGGTGACAGAAATGAACTGGTTAAATATCTATAATCTACTACTTATGCTGGATCATTATTTTCCATTGGGAGTTTTATATACTTGTGTCATTAACCTAATAGACTGTACAGATTGCTCCGGTAATATGTTGATAGGAGATTACCCACTTATATAATAAATAAAATGCTGTAGTTTTTATTAACATGTCATGATTCCAGTAATGTACTAAAACCCTCGTTAAAACATCCCCTTAATTTTGATATATGGCATAGATAAGGACAAACTAGTAAACATGGAAAGAAACCCGCTATATGATTTAGATTCATAGATGGCTTCTAAATTAGTCATTAACTGAAGAAGCAGTATAGAGACATCAGTGTGATTAAATAAATACTGGTATGTATTCAACGAACTAAAGCATACTCAAGCCTGTAAGAGGACAGGCATAGTATATGCTTTTATAAGTATATGGTATTTATCTTTAAAAATACATTTTAATTTCTGTTACGATGCAATGCAAATATCATTACATAAACTAAAATGAGTAAGAATTTGAAAAAGGTATTATCACTTCAGGGTTTCATTTTTTTGCACATTGCTGCCTGCTTTCTAACTCCTTTACCTCAGCCTTTAAATGTTTAAATCCCAGTCATTTATACAATTTGCAGGCAATGAAAAGGACGAGACTTCCTTCTTGTGTTTTATGCTCTGCTGATGGCATTTGTCTTTATAATAAGCATTTATTGTATTTTCATGTTTATAAAGATGGCATAAAAGACATACGTTTTGTGATAAGAGAAATAAATTATAAATCTAATAAACTGCAAACATATATCCACAGCTAGATTTACCTTTTATATTTCCCTCCAAAATATTTTAATGACCACTAATATTTAATAATGCTGTACCACATTTTAAATTATAACTGCACGGTTTTATATGTGGACTTCATTTATTTCTCTTGTAAATGTTATGGTTAAAATCCTGAGATGTTTTCTAACATGGATGCCTCACAAAGCAGAGCCAGGGGAAGTTCTGGTTGCAGGTACCTGGTATGGGAGATGAATAGGGAAAGGCAGCTGGAGAAGGGAGGGCAGGTGACATGCGGCACCAGTGACATTGCGGCAGTTGGCAACTGGGGCTCAGCTTTCTTGGGGAAGGTACAGAGTAAACTCCAGCACCGTGCAACCAAGAGTACAGGAAGGACTTGCCCAGCTCTAGTTGTCTTGAGCAGAGGCAGAATCCCCAGGCATCTGCCGTCTGCATCATGGGATCTGGGACCCACCAGGGCTCCAGCATTCAGGTCTTGGAAGGGGGGACAAGGAAGCCCCAGGAAGATAGTCAAGAACTTTCAGATGAATTTAACAAATACACCAGGCTCCAAATGCTCCTCTCTTTTCGGACTTTTCCATTAGTGTGCAAACATGGCATTAACTTCTCCTATCTTAAAAAAAACAAAAACAAACAAATAAAAAAACTCTTGACCTTGCTCTCTTTTTTGCCAACACTGCTTCATTTTTTTAACTTTACAACTAAACTGTTGGAAAGCTTTCAGGGTGTCTGAGTGTGTGTTTTCCACGCTGTCTCAAATTCTCCCTTCTAATTTTCAAATTATTTCAGGCTTTTGCTAGTAATTCACTGAAACTTTTATTATCAAGGTCACCAATTACTCCCATGTTGCAAAATCCTATCCTAACTTATCTTATTTGAGCTATCAAATTTGACACAACTGTGTTTCTTTTCCTTCCTTGAGAAGTTTCTTCACTGGACTTAAGAGATCTCCTATTCACTTGGGTATCATAAGCTGCTCCTTCTCAGAATCCCAGCAAAATACAAATAATATGATTTGACATAGATTTTTTTCCCCTTAATCCATGCCTCCAAGTTAAACATGGAAAGGAAGGAAAATCTTAGTCTACATTCTTTTAAATTTTACTCAATGACAAAAATATTCATACCAAGGTTTTGTCAATTTTCATTTCCTTCTTTCTTAAAATATTGAACAACTACTGTGTGTTGAATACTTATGAAAACAATTCACTACTTCAATAAGGAGTTTCCTAAAATTACTTCTCAATTTCTTTACAAAGGCAACTTGAGAAAGTGGAAAATGAGGTGTTAACATTACTTATTCAATAGGGAAAAAAAGACAGAGTATTAGGCAGGAAACCATGAAATAGTATGCTAATTTATCAATTCCTAACTTTACTCAAGTTGCAAAATTGAAAAGCACATTGATTAATTGTTGCATGGATTCTGTATTTCCAAATATTTCCTCTAATGATTAGAACAAGACAGCTGAGCATGTACAGTAGTCTATGGTGGAATCTGTGTAGCTCAGGCTGGACTTGAATTTGCAATCCTCCTGCCTCAACCTCCTGGTGCTGAGGTTACAGGTGTGCACCGCCAGTCACAGCCCCCAAAGCAAATCTAAATCATAAGTTCATCAAGTCTTGGGTGTGACAAGTATTCTCTCCAATGAGGCTCTCCACTTAAGAGTGTGTCTTCATGGAGTCCTCTCCACTTAAGAGTGTGTCTTCATGGAGTCCAGTAAGAACTCTTCAGCTGATAGACCAAATGCTTGTCACACTCGCCATGGTGGTTGCTTCAGTCAAATGTCTTTGAACACCTTAGAAATTTATCTATGAGTAAATATAATAGGAATTGGTTTACTAGAATGGTAATTTTCATTAAGCTTTAAATCCATTCCTTTTATAAAGGAAGAGCTAATGTTTTCTATGTAAGTCATTTAACTCTAGATAATATTATAATGCAAAAATATAACCCAAAGCATATTGAGTTTTGAATTACAATTTGAAGGAAATTATTTCAAGATGCTTAGAAATGAATATTTTGCAATAATGAAAATCAGAATATTCTCATTCACCAATCATATATTTAAATTAAAGTCTTTGTCTAACAGCATGTATATCATTTGCATGAATGAATTATGTATAAACATAGAAAATATTGAATTTGCAAAAATTAAAATTAATAACCTCCCTTTCAAAACATATGTCTCCTCAATAATTATTAATGTATTGAAGTTAAAATGCCAAATGCCATTATACTTCTAATGTTTAAGTTAGATGTACTACTACATTAAAAATCAAGGTCATCAAAAGACTACTAAGTATTGTGTATGCTGAATATATTGTATTAGTACAGAACACAATGGTTTACTGCTTCAAATTCTGGACTTTCAAATTTTAGTTAGGTGAAATGTTATAAGGTCTTTATTTAAAATGAGTTGTAGTAGAATCCTTTAATTACACCGTGTATGATTCTTTCAACCTGAATTAACGCAATTAAAAAGAGGATAAAGTTTTAAAGATGTAAGCATTTGAAGATTAAGAAGAAATTGCAGTGTCATTGGGAGGTGTGGCTTTTGGGTACTAGGTGGAGTGAGATGAGGTCCTAAAGGTAGGTCTGCCATGGCAGCACACATGGCTTCAAGTGGAGGTAGAACAGAGGTGTCATGGCTACATTCTTACCTTAGAATGCAGCCGCAGGAAGACCTCACTAGATACGACCATCTTGACATTAGGCTTTTCAACCTCCAGAATATGAGGTGTAAATATCTTTTTCTTTTAAATAAAGTACCCAGTCTATAGTATTCTGCTGTAACAACCCAGATGAATTACAATAGTAACTAAAATATATGGGAAGGCTAAAACATGAAAATTATTTTCAAGGTCTGTTTGTACAGAATTTTCTCAGTGTCAACTTGTTCCTCTTGATGATAATAATGTTACTTTCTCTCTGGTACGACAATGATCTTCGATATTTGAGATTCTGTATTCCATTATCAGGAAGAAAAGATGAAGCCCACAGCACTCTTGTATCTGCAACATTTTTTTCTTGTTTTTAAACTACCTTTAGTTTAAAATAATCCTTATGGAAAAATGGGGGCATTTTGAGGCATCATATTCTTCCACCCTTCAGTCCCCAAACTGTAGATAAAGACAAACAAGTTCACACTTGACGTAGTGTCACAGTAAACCAAAATGGAGAAAGAGCAGCCCTGAATTGATGAAGCTACAAAGCCTCATACGGGACCTCAGTCTGGCTTAATTCATAAACCTAAATGAAATTTAACTTAAGCTATTGCTCATAAATACCTTTATTAAAAAAAAAAGAGCTTATGTCCAACAAATGAGAAAATGCCAACTAGTTTATATTTGTACAAGTAGGGCCTTTCTAACAGGACAGACCACAATGAGGCAACCATATATTTACATAACCGAGTATTTTCACTGCTTTGTATCCCTGTGAGTCCTATGGAAGCCTTCTCCTTGTGTTCCCTCTATAGACTAGCTTGGAACTGCACTATTCAGGAATCCGCTTCCTTTCAAAATTGTTTAAAATTTTATTGTGTCTCAATACATTTCTTAACAGTTGATTGCTGACTTCCATATTCAGCAGCTAAATGGCAGAATCTGTGATTTGATGATGTATATTCTTTTCGTGGATATAATTTTCTTTGCTTAAAATTTTGTGTATTTACTCGAGTGTTTATGTTTATACCATAGCATCATTAGATATGTGATACAAAATGAGACCTGTTGAAATTATTCCACGACTGGGGGAATGATGGATAAAGGAGAATGATGGAGGCAGTAAATTCAACTCTGAGATATTGTGAGAACTCTTGCAAATGTCACAATGTACCCCCAGTACAACAATAATAAAAAAATGTACACAAAGACAGGAAAGGTGCCATGAACATGTAGAAAGTGGTTCCTCTTCTGAGCCCAACAGTATGGTCACTTTTTTGTAGACATCCAGTCTGTAGAACTGTAAGAAATAAGTTTCTGTTGCTTGTAAGCCACCTAGTCTATGGTAATATAACAGCTTGAATTAAAAAACAAAAAAGTTACTAAGTAACTTACATCAAAGGCAATGTTTAAAAATAGTCAGGGTAGGATGAAGCACAATGCAAGTCTCTCTCCTACCAGTCCAGTCAAGGAGCTCCATTACTCAGAGGAAAACACTACTCACTAAGCCTTTGGCAAATCTTTACAGAGATAGCACACACCCCCACAAATATAAAAACCTAAATCAGTATTGTATAATACTGTCTGACAAACTCTCATTTTTTCTTTTTTCATAGAACAGTATATCCTAGAAAGATAAAGGCACTGCTTGGCAATGTGGCACAAGGTAGCCTATAATCCCGGTACAAAGATGAGTGAGGTAATAGGACCATGAGTTCCAGGCCAACCTGAGCTACATAGTGAGACCATCTCGAAGAAAGAGTATGAAAGAGAGAGAGAGGGGAGAAAGGTACTGAGTTCATTTAACTTTTTTGAGTTTCTGTGAAATTGTAGTTTACATTTTTTGTATTTTGTTCCATACTAAGAATGTTTGTATTTGATTAAAATGATTTTAAAACAGGTAGAGATCACTGCAAGGAAGACAGAAGGCAAATAATTTCTGGGCCCTTAGCTTGTCAACTGTCAAAATCATGATATGTGTTTCTGCCTGCTGCCATTCTAGTACTTTCCCAACAGCTTTGTCATAAAACACCAGATTAAGTCACAACACCAGCATTTTTACAGACTGAGAGCCCGTTAGGATTAGACCAAGCTAAGACTAATGGGTTCAAGGCAGCTGCACACTTGACAAAGATAAGAGGGAATTCTTACTGGAAACAAAAATCTAAATAATTCCTTTAGCTTCACTTGTTCTTAGCTAACTTAAAACCATCACTAATTTTAGGTGTCACACAGCTGAGCAGTATATTATTAGCTTCCTACTACCTTTGATAACACCTCTGATGTGGATTTTGATGACAATTGTCTAGGGTACTTTGGAAAAACTCGAAGTTCACTTTTGTTAAAACACTGACTCTTCACTAGGTCCTGTGATTATCTGACTGATGACTAAAATGGGATAAAAGGCTGTCACGTCTGTCATCATATCGCATGTCTTTGTCCCCGAGTCAGACTCTACTCAGCTCTGCATGTGGACATGTTGATCATTTGAGAAGTGTTTCCTCCAAGCCTGCCCTGCAATTAACTTAGACTGTTGCCAAAAACACTCAAGCCTCAGCACAAGGGTCAGACCAAGCCTTGAGACCATGAAATGCAAGACAATGATGCTGACGGTAACTTGGTGGATTTTGAGCAATTTTGACTATTACCCTTCAAACCTCAAGGCCAGAATGTGTGCACACCAGAAAGAACACATTTTTTGAAACATTGACCAATGGACCATACCACACCTTAAATCAAAGAAAAGCCTGTGACTTATACAGGCACTGTTGAGGTGGAAGACAGTGTGACGTCAGCGTGGCTGTTCCAAAAAAAAAAAGAGAGCTCCTATATGATCATATGATCCAGCTGTACCACTCCTGGGCCTGCACCAGAAGTATCTAAGTCAGTTTACCATAGAGCAATCTATGCACCCAAGCCATGAAATGGAATCAGCTGAGGTGCCCATTACCAGATGAAAGAATAGAGAAAATGTCATGTATGTGTGCTACACACACACACACCAATTATACACATGCAGAGTATACACACAAAGTATACACACACACACAAAGTATACACACACAAAGTATACACACACACACAAAGTATACACATACAAAGTATGCACACACACAAAGTATACACACACACACAAAGTATACACACACACAAAGTATACACATACAAAGTATACACACACACACAAAGTATACACACACAAAGTATACACATACACACAAAGTATACACATACAAAGTATGCACACACACAAAGCACCTGCTGCTTCCTCTATGGAGCTTCTGACCACCTCTTTGCTCAGACATAGCAGTAGCCCCCTCAGCTTGTGAGCTGAAGGTCCCCCCATTAATGATTTGCCTGTCTTGTGCATGTATGTGGCTTGGTATCAATTTTTTATTTTTCTTTTACTGTTAGTTTTACTTTTGTTTTTTTAGATTCTTTGCTAGAGAGTTGATTCTTACTGCTTCCTATGTGAAGCTCTTGTCTTCTGTCTAAGATTTTTATCTATTCATTTTTTTGCAGGTACTGAGGATTTAACTCACAGTCCTGTACTTACTGGGAAAGTACTCTACCACTTAAACCAAACCACCACTTGTTCTTGAATTTGTTTTTCAGCTATGTGCCTGTGCTGGCCTGGGACTATGGTATTCCTACTACCACTTCCTCAGTAGCTGGGATTATAGTCATATACTGCCTCCTTCAGCTTTATCTGGACCCCAACAGCAGGAAAAAAAGTGATTTTGTATGTTTCTGTGTCCTTGTTTATCACAGAACATTTAACAAAGAATACTATGGGAAATCAAACACACATCCTTAACACTCCCGAAAAAGTGTTACTTCTACCCAGTTTGCAGAACTCTGCTTAGAAAGAACTACCTAAGACTCTTGTCTAATTATCACTTATTTCTCAAAAGTAATTTTCTGTATGTGGCTCTCAACCTTGCAGATGTCCTCAATGCTTTTATTTAAAAATATTGAAGAATTTGAGCATTGTAAGTTCAGGATTTTGCATGAACAATGTGAGGAAATTGCTATGGGGAGTTTTTCTGGCAAGCTTTTATGAGCTCTAGTTGTACACTCATAGAAATGAGAAAAGAACTGGCAATCATAGAGGTTGACTATAAATGTCACACCCAGCCATGGGCTTTCCATTGTTGATTTCAAGGAATAATTTTATCAGTTGATCCTACTGATGATGGCTCTAATTTGCATTTTACCTTTCTTTTTGTACATCTGATTACAAAGATCTGGGATATCTGGGTTACACAGGACCACATCCTTTTCATACAAAAATACCAAAATATATATTAAAGTAATAAATGTGTCCATACAACTTGAAAACAATCACTTAATGATACTCCCAGGATGGCTTACATTGGGAAATCAAATTAATATCCTCTAATTTCTCTTTTCGAGCACTTACTCAGATATCTTATTTTTTTAGTTTTTATAAGTTCATAAATTATTAAATAAGAAGATACCGCTTAGTACAAAATGTGGGAGGGTTTTCTGCCTTTTCTGATTCTAAGGAAAGTCAAATTGGTGGTCTGTTCAGTCTACTCAATTGCAGACAGTCCCTTCTGTACTATTGGACTAACACTTAGACTCAAGAACCCCATACTCATTGGACTACTTGTGGAGGGCTGAGTTTACAAGTGATGTAGAAAGCTATGTTCACAAAGTGCTTTGTTACTGAGCTGAGCAATGCCTGGGGGCAGGAATGACTTATTGTCATTGAAAGGACGAGAAGCCATTGAACTCAATCGCATCAGTTCATTACCCTTGTACTTTTACCAGTCACGTAAGAGCTTGCACAGGTAGTGTGGTGACCACTTTCCTTCTTTCATGTGGTCACTTCTGCTGATATTTTCCCTTGATGTGTCTTACCAATCTCATCCCAAGTCTCAAAGACTCAGTTTCACATTGAGTACCATGTGCAAATTTCTGCTTGCTTCTTTTTAATTTAATTTAATTTTTTTTTGCTTTGATGGCACTGGGAGTTGAACTCAGGACATCACACTTGCTAGACAGGTGCTCTGCACCAGAGCCACTCCATCATTCCTTTTTGCTCTGTTTATTTTTGAAATAGAGTTTTTTGCCCAGGATGACCTGGACCACAATTCTTCTATTGATGCTTCCAACAGTAGTTGGGATGACAGGTGTGTGCCACCTCACTCAGTTTTTCTCATTGAAATGGGGTCTTGTAATCTTTTTTCTAGGCTATCCTGTAATCCTGATCCTCCTGATCTCTGCTTTCCAAGTTGCAATGATTACAGGGGTGAGTCATTGGTCCCTGTTTTTTTTTTTTTTTTTTTTTTATGGTTCTTTAAAAGTCTTATTATGTAGCCCATGTGGCCTGAAAATTACAAACCTCTGCCTTAGCCCTCCTTCTCCTGGAAATTTCAGTCATGTATTCTATCTTTTTCCAATACTTTTTTATTGTTGTGCTGGGTGGGGCACCTTGTGGCATGTACAAAAGTTCTTACAATATATCAAATATATCTTTCTTGAATTCACTCCCTCCCCCATTCTCCTTCATCCCCCTCCCTTCTTCCCAAAGTAGTTTCAATAGGTCTTATATTTCTATTTACACACATGTATACAGAGTATTTGTTCCACATTCATTCCTCCTTCACCCTTTCCTACTGGTACCAATCCTTCCCTAGGCAGCACCTGTTTTGCTCTCTTGTTCTCCAATTTTGTATAAGAAAAGAAGAAAAAAGTGCCATTTTTTGTTTGTTTAAGATAGCTACATAGGGAGTTTCCTAGTGGTGCTTCCATGTTTATATGTATTATAGCTAGATTTGGTTCATGTCCTCAATTTTTCTACTTTCAACCTTAGTCTCTTTCTTATGGTAGTTTCAACAGGTTTAAAAATTTTTTGTTTATTTTTGTATAGAGAGTACATCAACCATATTCACATTCTAAACTTCCTTCTTTTATCCTCTCCCTCTTATATGTGATGTGTGTTTCACAGTATTGCTGTATTTGTGCTTGGTCTATATTCCACATATGAAAAAAAAAGCATGTGGTTTTGGACCTTCTGCACCTGGTCAACTTCAATGAAGATGATGTTCTCCAGTTCCATCCATTTACCTGCAAACCACAAAGTTTAATTCTTCTTTGTAGCTGAATAAAATTCCATTGTGTACAAGTACCACATTTTCTTGATCCACTCATCAGTAGTGGGACATCTTGGCTGTTTCCATAGCGTGGCTATTGTGAATAGTGCTGCAATAAACATGGGTGTGCAGGTGCTTTTGTTGTAAACTGATGTATATTCCTTTCGGTATATCTCTAGAAGTGGAATTGCTGGATCATATAGCAGTTCTATTTTTGGATTTTTGAGGAGCCTCCATACTGTTTTCTATAGTGGTTGTCCTAAATTACATTCCCTCCAGCAGTGTTTGAGAGTTTCTTTTTCCCTACATCCTCCCCAACATTTGTTGCTGTTTGTGATCATGATGGTAGCCATTCTAACAGGAGTGAGGTGGAATCTTAACATAATTTTGATTTGAATTTCCTTTATGGTCATGAATGTTGAGCTTTTCTTCATGTGTTTTATAGCCATTTGGACTTCTTCCTCTGAAAAATCTCTGCTCAGTTCTTTTGCCCATTTCTTCATTGGGTCATTGCATTTTTGGGAGTTTAGTTTGTTGAGTTTCTTGTGTATTCTGTTTATTGATCTCTTGTCAGATGTATAGCTGGCAAAGATTTCCTCCCATTCTATGGGCAACCTCCACAATTTAGAAACCATTTCTTTTGTTGTACAGAAACTTTTTAATTTCATGTAGCCCCATTTGTCAATCTTTTCTCTTAGTTGCTGAGCCTTTTGAGTTCTATCGAAGAATTCAGTGCTTATGTGTATTTCTTCCAGTGTATTACCTGCTCTTTCTTGCACTAGCTTCAAAGTTTCAGATCTTACATTACGGTCCTTAATCCACTTTGAGTTGACAATTGCACAGGGTGACAGACATGGATATAGTTTCAGTTTTCTGCATGCAGGTATCCAATTTTCCCAGCAACATATGTTGAAGAGGTGATTTTTGTCATATAAATTGTATGTATTGTTTCCTTCATTATTTAGCTCTTAAATCACCATTTTTTATTCTCATGAATTCCTATTTAAAATCATATTTTGATTACAAGGTTAAAGCTCTTACTTCCCATCTGAAAACATCTATTGATTTAAATTCTTTTAATTAACTTAATTCCCTGGAGTATCTGAATCAATAAACAAGAAATATGGAATAGGTAATAACCTCAGCTATCCTTTCTAAATTTACTCTAATGGAAAGCAACCTGGGGTTGGAAAAAGGATTAATGATTATTTCTTTAACATTTTTCATACATTTTACAATTCTTCCTTTTCTTTATTTCATAACTAGGCAAGGTATGTGGTGCAAATATAAAGAAACTAGCTAACAAGAAAATATTCTAAAACTTAAGTTAGTTCCTAGATCATTTTTTCTTGAGTTAAATGGAATGCACCTACTCAACTTCAGCTCTGTTAAACTGTGGTAGAAATGAGAACACTCATTAACTGTGCAACTGAACACCTACAGTGATTTATCTATGAAAAAGTTTAGTGCCTTATAAGTATTATTAAGTGTACTTTAAAGACCATCAAGGTAAGTTTTTAACAATATACCTTTCCAAGAATCATATAAATAATAGTCTAAATGGAATGAGAAGTAAAATATTTCTTACTTTTAACCCTTTCTTTTAATCACTATGTTATCCTTTTCCCTTTTTTTAGCTACAGCCTTTTCATAACAACTTAACTCATACTGCAAAAAAAAAAATACGTATGGTAATATTTACTATATTAATATTTTGAGAGGAAAGAAATTATTGACATGAATAAACTTGGAAGTAAAATAGGGATTTTTTTTTAACTGATATGATCTTCCAATAAATTGAAGGTAAAAGTCTATTCTTCCTTGTCATACCAATGGAAAATCCTCATGCATCTGAAACATATCCAGATAACTTGATTACCTAATGAAATTATTTGATCAAAATACCATGTTTTGTGAAAATTTAAAAATGTTGGACTTAAATACAATATCTCTATGTTTGTCAAAGTCTTATCAAAAAAGTTATTTTTCTAGAAAAGGGTTAGCACATAATAGTTACCAGCCACTTCATAGAATCTGCTCATTTAGAAAAATTAACTGTTCTCCATATGGAGATATATAAAAACATAAATTTACATGAAGTCCTGGATAATTTGAGTAGTAGGATCTGAGTTGGCAGAGAGGTGAATGGTATGTTATTTTAGAAAAGTTCTCAAGGAATAATTCTTTGCAACACTAATTTCAATTTTAAATCAGACAGGCTTGCTTGCATGACTATGAGACTATACTGAGGGACTGTCCAACATGGGCCTATTTTAAGATAGAGATCATTTCAAAGAGGTTACTTCTAGGATTAAAAAAATGGAATTAATCTATAAAGACAGACTCATTAGAGATTTTTTTAAATTTCCTACCACCAATTTGTGCACTATTTATGAAAAATACTAACACAACTATTAATGAGATTCTCTTCATGTGCTAGTTGTACATGATAGAAATTTTATTCTGTTTCCCAGTTCCTCAATCTGACTTTGGTGGTCAACCATTCTCCAAATAATAATGAAACTACTAGTACAAATTTAACCACTACTATTACTGATGAAAACAATCTAATTTGAGTAGTCAAAAAATTGGGCCAGACATACAGTTAGGAGAATATATTGAATTTCAAGAATTATTTTTTGAAACAAACATCTAAAGTTCTCCATAATTTTGAAAAAAAAATCATACATTAACATTGACTGAAACTACTTTTAACCTAATGTCACTAAAGTTTTACTACTTATTTTCTGATATTTCGGAAAAGTCATTTTAAGTGCTTATGAATACCCAAATTTTCAATTCATTTTCTTGACGCATTACATGTGAGCTGCAAATGAGAGGAAAACAGGAAGCCAGTAACTTATCTCTCCCGGATTCATCAGAATATTATATGGCTAAAGGTATAGAAGAAATTCACATAGAAATATTATTTGAAATTTTAAGTAACAAAAAGAAGGAGAGCTCCTCCTTACAATATCACACGGAGATGAAGCGCATTTAAGTATTATCTAGCACAATACACTTAGCTTGCTCCATTGTTTCCCATGAAGTAAAGTTCCCAGGCGTATTAAATCAAAAGGTAACTTGCATGCTCATGTCTTCCCACAATGCCACAACTTGTTGAATAGCAATAAATTCAGAAGCTTCATCAATTCAATTGGCTTTAACTTGCCAAGTATTGCTGGTTTCACTTGGTAGCACTGGCAAACACAATTTCTTTTATTCAATTGCCAATTATTTCAGTTACTAAAGTTAAGTCTTAGATCACACATTACACTTTAAACAATTATATACATCTAGATAGATTGAAGTATAGACGCTATAGAAGGACTAAGTATGTTAAAAGAGGCTGTAGGGTTCGAAGGGCCCTTGACTGAAGGCAAGAGCAGAGGAGTGGATAGACATTTAAAGAGTCATTACAGGTGGATAGATAAGCTATTGATAAACTGAGAGCCGTCTCAGAGTTATCCCGGCACAGGGGTACCTAGGCACAGTACCATTTCAAGGTGACATGCAGTGCTGGTTCTAAGATTAACAGATCCAGATGGATGTCAATGAGTGTGATTTGCATCAAGAAGGGAGATTAAATTGAGCACCAGGAACCGGGAACAAAGTCAGGAATTTGTCACCTTTTCATCCACGACAGGTTAGTTGGTGGGTGCTGTCATATCCCAGTTGGTTAGGTGCCTCTCCTTTTATTTGGTCCAGGAAAGGGAGTTACATTATTCCTTGGAGTGTTGTGCTTGATAACCCATGTCCTGATTTTCTAATATGGTTTTGACATGCTCATGTGTCCCTTATTTAATTTGAAAAGTTCAAAGGTAGTAATATTTTATTTGTATAAATAAGTTGTTTATTTCGTGACTCATGGTTCATGCTGGACAGGCGGTGGTTGTTTACTTTAACAAAAAGGATGTAGAAAATGCCTCAGCATTTTCACTCACAATGAAGAAACTGCTGTTTTGCAAAATGGAGTCACGCAGGGCAAAGTGCAGCCTGAAAATTAATGTTCTCTGTATTATGGAGTAACATGGAGAAGGCTGATCTCCACAAATAAGGATGCTGACAATTTCCATTTAGTAGACATATTATACCAAGAATTCATGGCCTTGGTAGATATTGACTGCAGTTAACCCAGAAATCCCAACGTGTAAAACATTTTTTAACCATTTATCTTATCTTTAACCATTTATCATAGTGTGTGCTACTGGAACAAAATGTATTGGATGGGATCATTTATAAATAATGAAAATTCATCACTCACAGCTACGGAGTCTTGGAAGACCAAGATCAAGGTACCACTACACTTGTTATCTGGTAAGGGCCACCCATTGTACATGGTGCCTACTATGTGTCTTCACATGGCAGAAGGCTAAAGTGTCAGGGAAGATCCTTCAATCATCCAGGCTCTACCCTCATGACTGATTCATCTCACAAAACCCCAACTCTAATACCAACGCTCTGAGGATTAGATTTCAACATATGAATTTTGTGGGCAGATATTTAGACCATGGCAACAAGTCATAAAATATGATTCCTTCATTGTATTGCTTGAAAAATCATGATTTACTGTATTGTATGTAAATAAAGGTCATGCATACATGAAGGTGCAGACAGAATAAATTTAAGCATGATATGAGATTGTATAAGAATTCCAAGTCTGTGTAGGGTGATAATTGTAGGCCAATATAAGAAAAGTATTTCAAATACTTTACAAAATGAAAAGACATTTTATCTAGTTGAATGAAAGTATCAGTTGCTTATAGATGCACTCAAATGTAGGCTATCAAAAAAAGTGCAAAAAATCCCTATGACTTCTTACATTATTTAGGTTTCTTCTGACTCTGAAAAGAATGGTGTCTCAAACATATCAGACCCATTGATCTTTTATATCTGCATATTGTCAGACTTTTGGATGAATGTTAACTCTAATATGTACAATCATGCACTGCATGTAGTTTGTATAAATGGTGACTGAAGTTAATTGTTGATTGTACATCTGTAGGTGGGGTGGGTCATGAAAGAAGTCAATAAAGCAGTAGTTGTTTCTTAATTGCACCTGTATTTTACTTATGCCTTTCCTTCAAATGATGTAATAATGATGTTAACTTATTAATTTTTCTTCAAATATGTCTGAAATGTTATACCTATTCATTTAAAATTACATTTTATTACAACATGCAAAAGAGGAAATTATACATACTTAAAAATGTTTAGCATGATCCTGGAGATGAAGAGTTTAAAAGGGGAGTTAGACTCGTTTTTTTAATGTTACAATACTCTTTATTTTATGGTACTTCTGAAGCTTGAACTCAGGGCCTTGAACTCTCTTCAGATATGCTATCACTGATCCACTCTCCTAGACCCTGAGGTTCCACTACTCTTGATCAAGTGACAGTGAGATTCTAAAATATGCTGTCATAAGCTTTGCCTGTACCCTTAATTAATCCTATGACTTTACAGCCACTATGTCAAAGAAAAAAAGTCCCTGTCTATCCAAGTTCAAGTGACAATGACGAATTTCCTGAACTAGTGTTAAGATATTAACCTTAAGGAAAACTCATGTAATTAAAATAAGCATATATGAATATTTCACTTTGTGTTGGCTGGTTAATTGTGATAGCAGCTTGATCAACTTTAATGCTAAATAGCTCTTCAAAATACATTGAAATCCATCTTTTGATTATAGCCATATATATATAATGAAATAATATATTTCCTTAAGTAGAGGTAAAATAACTGCCTTTTTTTCTGACAAGAACGTATCAGCTCAAAAATAATTACTTTATACTGCAAAGCTATTGACATTAAAATAGCTCTAAAAGTACTTTTTTTCTGGGTAGGTTTATGTGATAAAGTTACATTATAGAATCAACACATGTAGAAACATCAAACTCTGAAATCGGTTCTAATTATTTGCTATATGATTGTCCTTGTACATACACTGATTTTTAAAAATATATGTAAGTTCCGTCTGTTTTATTTTTCAAAGGATTACTATGCTTTGTAGGCATTGTGTAATTTGCACTCTGTACTTTAGCAAAATGATGCCAAAAACACATTATCCAAAATTAAGAAAATATTTATAGAGAAAAATATTGTCAAATTTTAATGCCCCTTTTGTATGAAAAATTTTGATGTCTTATAAATTCCTGATTCAAACAGAGCAGTTGCCATAGGTATTATTTTTCTTACTTTATTAGTAATAAAGCTGACATTTTAAAAAGAGATAAAGATATTATCATAACCTAGTAAATGAAAAATTGTGTTAAATGAAAGCGTTGTGATTTTAGGTGTCTTGGGAATTAGGTATATATGGTTACTAGAGGTAACTATATATGACAGTTCTAATGTATGTTCCTTGATACAGCCCACTAAGTAGTGTCAGGGAGGTTAAAAAATAATCTGAATCTTTTTAAAGAACAGCTAAAGAAATAACAATGCTGCATGCATTACTCATTTCATTGGGCTTTAAATAAATGAGTAAGACATTCCATGAACTAAGAAAAAAAATCACTTGTATAAAATATTCAAAATATTTGTAGCTAAAAACTACACTATAATTATTTCAGAAATGCACATTGGGACATAAATTTATGTGTTCATTGTCCTGATTTCCTTTCATATTGTTATTAATATTAATATGTTATTATTACTATATTAATAATAACTATTATTAATATATTATTATTTCTTACATTACTTATTTTTTAACTTTTTGCATAATACACTGAAATTCTTAGGATTTTAATTTTTCTGTTTCTCTCATTAGAAAGGCAAATATATTTTCACAATAAAGCCAGGCAAATCTGTCTTGGTGCCTGGTATGGATCCAAGGAGGCCACCACTGAGGAAAAAAAATAATAAAACATGCCTGCACAGTATGAAGAGAGTTCGGCACTGTACAGAGATGCTTGATTTAAGCATGTTAACTGTTACCTTGCCATTTGGACACCATTTACTTTTTGAGAGGCAGATTTTCACAAGATGAAAGGCAAGAAAGCAGCAGATCACACATGGATTTAAACACAGCTGCCATATAAGGAGAGACTCACCGAGAGCCTCTCCCCATCACCTGAGGTATAGAGTGTGCGAGGAATGGGGGTACATTAACTTTCTTGATTTTGAAATTCCTTTTTGATTTATTTAATTTTTAACTCAACTTGGTAAAAATTGCCCGAACTAAATCCATTAACAAGGGAAGCTTATTATATAGCATTTACTTCTACTTTAGCTACTACCAAAATTTATTAATTTTCTATCAAGACTATGAAAATCTTTAAAGCTAATTTTACTGTCATTCACTTTGAAATACACCTAAGTAAATGCACTTAGAGCATACTTTGCAGTGGATGCTGTGGTAGCTACATAAATAAATTTTATGTGCAGAGGCTCTGTACTTGCAATTGTTCGATTTATGGTTTTCCAACTTTATAATGATGCAAAAGCAATATCCACTCAGCAGAAAGTATAATTTTGATTTTTATCTGGGCTCATGGCATGCTCTACAATACATTTGTGATACTGGGGAGCAAGGAGAGCTGCAGCTCTGGGTCAGCCACACCATTGTAAATGCAAACAATGGACATTGAAAGTGCCCTGGGGCCAAGCTACCATGCTTGGTACGTCAGGGGTTTTCAATGAATTTTTAAACTGTGACAGTTCCAACACCCAATAGGTTTAGCAGGTTGAAACTTTTCCACAACTTGAGGAAGATCTTTACTTATTTCAACTATTGTAACAACTCTACCACAAGGTCAGTACAATAAATAACTAAGGTTATTAATTATGGCAAATGTGTGAATTTATCATATTGATTAATCAAACTAATATAGTTCCCAAACACAATCCATGCTTGTGTGACCAAAACCCTTCCCCATACTCTAATGACCTACCTCAGACCACTCTATAGACTTACTAGATAAAAAAAATTAGCAAAGTCCCCGTCTGTATTAGTCTGATTTCTATGACTGTGACAAAATACCTAAGAGAAATTAATCTAAAGGAGGGAAGGTGTATTTTTGATTATGGAGTTAGAGGTTTTAGTCCACGATCAGCTGGCTCCATTGCTTTTAAATCTGTGGAAAACCCTGATGGAAAGGCATGGCAGAGGGAAGCACCTCATCTCATGAAAGCCAAGAAGCAGAAAATGAGAGAGCAAGAAAGAGAGGATGGGGCCAAGGATGAGTTGTACAGCTCAAAGGCAAACAACCCCAGAGAACTACGCCCTCCAACTGGGTCTCATGTCTTAATACCCCACTCAGCTATGAACTGATCAATGTGTTAATCTACTGAGGAGGTCAGCATTCTCACAGTCTGGTCACATCTCAAAAGTGTGACTAGGTTGGGGCCAACCCTTCAACCCGTGAATATTAGAGGGGCATTCTGGAACAAAACTGTAGCATCCTCTGCAGTAACAGGTGTTAAATAATGGTGGACCTGTGAATTCACAAGCAATCTACAGACACATAGGGCATGCCTAGCTAAAATTGGGAATCAGTCATCTAAGAACTTTTCCATACAGGTAGGACGAGAAAAAAGGTGAAAATCTCGACCTCTTTCTCTCTCTACTTTTGCTGATCCATTTTTCTAAGTACATTACACAACAAAAAACCAATAGCATTTTAATGTGAAGGGAAGAGGGTCTTTTTTTCTGAGAGCATCATTTGGTGGGTTTCTGACTCTTAAAGAAATGATACTTCTCTGTCCCAGAGCTGATGGTATCATTTGCATTGTTGGAGAGGCTTGGTGCTGTGTCTGTTCTATTAAACATGGAATACTACATTTTTTTCTAATGAAAAAATGATTTTGAATAAAAGAAAATCCATTCAATTAGGTGCTTCAACATGGATCAGAGTGTTAACTTCTTTCAGTGAAACCTAGTTAAATATCATCTATTTTATGTACTGTAGTCTCCCTTATGCACTGGGCAATATGTAACCAGTGGAAGTCTGAAACTGGGCAATGCCAAATGATAAGTACAATGTATTTTATGTCTAAAATGCATACTGAAATTTAAGCTTTCTTCCATCTTATTGTGCCTTCTGTATTCCGGTCTGAGTGCAACAGCAAAGCTCACATGCATTTCCTTCTCCTCCTTCAAGATTTCATGTATAGTAGTCTTATTCTGTTTCAGATCATAGCAACCTTAGGAGATGATCCTTTGCTCTTTTCTTTAAAAGAAACACAGTATGGCATCTTTTGGGCATATCTAAATTGCAAACATCACAACTCTCTTGTCTTGGAACCTTTAAGTAAAATGATAGTTCCTTGAGCACAAGTACTGAGAAACCAGGTCAGTGATCTGAAGACCTCAAAGCTGCCAAGTTACTTACTCTTGGATCTCCAGCATGGGGACCCTGGATAAGGGACCATCCACATGCATGCAGAGGAACACATGAGATTCCATTATAATTCTCAGAACATCACGCTATTTAAAACTTTACTTGCTGGAGTTTTTCATCTAAAGATTGTAGACCATGGTTGCCCACAGGTGACTGACAATGCAAAAAGTGAAGTCACAGACACAAGAAAAGTGCTGAAGTTTCAATTGTTTTTATTCTCAACAGGAAGTGAGATGTTAGTATCTTTGTTTTCTTAAATTTGGGTAATTTAGAATCAGATTTATACATTTGTAGTGAGAGGGCTGAATCTTCTCACTCTCTTTACTATTTTATCCTTCAAATGAAGCACAGTTTCTCACAAGTTCATAATAAATAAATATTTGACAGAGGTAGTGCAAATATATAAGACTGTATCTGAGTTAGCAAGGCTTCCTCTCAACAAATAAGCCAGGTGAGGTGGTTTATGTCTGTAATCCCAGCCATGTGGGAAACATAGGTAAGAAGCCTGCCCTAGGCAAAATGCAAGACCCTATTGGAAAAACAAAAATAACTAAAGCAAAAATGAGGTCTGAGGGTGTGACTGGAGTGAGATGACACCTGTCTAGCAAGAGTGAAGCCCTGGGTTCAAGCACTAGTACCACCACTACAAAATTATGACATAAATAGAGAATTCTGATGAGAGATCTAAGAAAAAGCAATCCTTGGTGCCTTGATGCATATGTGAGGTGACTTCTGCAATGGCTGATTGATGAAAAATATGGTGAACATTAAGTAATTATTTGTAAAAATCCCTGGTTTCACTTTTATTCTTAAGCTGAGAGAAAGATTTCAGTTCTGATAATGGGGGGGACATCTCACCTGTGCACCTGTTTCATCATATCTGAAGCACTACACCTATGCAGCTATTTTTGGACAGGGTGACTTGGGATACCCGGAATAACTAACATCTGTGCATGCTTTAGGAAGTGATGTAGTATTTTATTTGGCAGCCTAGTGATTGAAAAACTGAAATAGTTTTTAAACCTGACTATACATGAGTATAATCTAAAGAGGTTTCATAATGCAAGATTTTAAAAACATGGCCCCAAATTTTATTGAATCAAAGTGAGGCTGCATCTCTACATTATGGACTTCTGAACTACTCTGCAGATGATTCTTATGCAATAGCTCTTATGCTATATAAGAATCAAAATTGGGAGCTTCTGTGAGAGGAAGTTTCCTTAAAATAAAAATTTGCATGTCACACTTTTATCTTTTAGAGAGCCCTTTCCCTTCGAAAATTATCTCATAATGCTATATCTGAAATTTCCTCTAGCAGGGTTAAGTCTTTACTAGACAAAATTAGGTTCAGTAACAAAAATACAAATACATGAGGAAATATATGATCTACTCGGATAAAGGAAATTAACATTTAAATACATAAAATTTTCACTGAACTAATGTAAATCCAATGAAATTGAATAAAATCTCACTAGATTTTCATGGAACCTGTCAAGTAGTTATAACATTTATGTGGAAAAGCAATGATTCAATCTAAAAATATTTCCAAGTAAGAAGGGGGAGCAGACTTGTGTACATCTTATTTAAAGCTATCTGGTCTTTTTTCAGGGACTGATAAATAAAGCAATGCTAAAATAACGACAAGACAAACAACTTTAGCAGCAACAAAAACAATACGTGTAGAGGACAAAGTCATCATCACAGATGCAGGTGCCAATATCCCGGGCATGTTCAAAAAGTGGTGGACACAAACATCTCTGGGTGCAGAATCTCCTGCAACGCTTATCCTAGGTCACCTAAGAGGAAGCGTCAGAGTGACTCTGTGAGTTTGACTGGTTCCTTGTACATTTCTCAAACAAGCAATGACAACAGGAAGCAACTTTGGAAGGCATGTTAACAGACATGCCCTAGATCCCCCCAGGGAAGGACTCATCTGTGGAGGAAGTCACCATCACACTTAAATGGCATTGTCACACAATATCACCTCCTGCAGACTGTTAACCATTCCTGGAAATCACTGCCTTGAAGTAACTGTCCTTTCTCCTCCTCCCTTTTCTCAGGTGAGAAGTCTCTTTTTTCATTAATGCTCTTCTCCCTAACCAGCTGCCCTATAAGGATAACATATAAATCTAAACCTAAACTCTAATCACCTCCTTACTCACATTTTTCATATGTGTGTGTGTGTGTGTGTGTGTTCACAGTTAACTAAATTTTGCATTTTCCTTTGTAATTTTTTTTTGTTCTTTTAATGCACAAACATCCAAATATGAATCCTAGAAAGGTAAAGCAAAAGTCTTCCCATGACTACAGATAAGAACAAATGATGAGGAAAAGAGTAGGGTCATTATGTTTTGAAAAGATTCCCAATGTCATTTGTAACAAAGAAATTGACATTTAAATAATAATAAAAAACCTCTTTTTGTCAGAGTGGCACAAATTCAAAGTCTGAAAATATGATATGTTGGTGTAGACATGGAGCAAGAGAGCCCCAGTATGCCCTGGGTGAACACATATGACACATGGATGGCTAAATAACCAAGTTTACCTTGAGAGGAATTTGTCATTTCCAGGAAAATTTTAAAAAGCACATATTTTAGAACTCATCAACCTAAATTATTGCACCAATGGACAATTGCAGTAATGAAAATGAATAAGTCTGGATGAATAACCATGACAAGCATTCTGAAAGTTCAAACAAGAAATACATACTGCGATTGATTTTACATAAAATAAAAGTGCAATTGTGCACAAAACATGTATGTATAAATATATGTTAGGCTCAAAGAAAATTAGCAGAAAGAGTAAAATGACTCTCAGCTCATCAGTATTTTCTTGGAGAACGACAGGAATGCAAAGGTGATGAAGTGCCGACTGTAATAGGAGCTTGCAGTTTTTCAAGCTGAGTCATCAGTACAAGGGTGATTATTTTGTAAATTTATTTAAAAATGAGCACGTGTTTTATAAACTTGGTAGGTTTTACATTTTCTAAAACTTAGGACAAGCAATGTTATTCAAATAGACTGCTAGCAAAGTGATGGGAATAGATGAAAACCCTACCAGGACAACTTAAAAATATCCAGTGTGCTAAGCTAGCTTCAAGGTTCTTTCTGCTAGAGAGAAAACTGCAAATACAAGAGTTGTGGTGAGATGATTTAGGAAATTTAAAATAAATATAAAATTTGAAAACAAGGTAGGAGAGGGCATAAAGGATGGAGGGTGAGTAATAAAAAAATCCATTGCATCTGCATAAAAGATGGCACAATCAAATGCATTGAAGACTGCTGAGTGATAGGGGCTGGGGGATAAGGAAAGAAAGAGTAATAAAGGCAGCTAATCTGATTAAAGTGCAATACATATAATAGTGTGAAATACCACGGTGAACCATTTTGAACAATGAATATACCTGTAAGATCACAATGGACAGAAATATAAATCAGGTACTTTAAGGAGGTGTGAACTAGTGGGGAGGAGGTGGGTAATGGAGTGGGGAAGGAGGGTGAATATGGTCAGAAATCTGTCGAAACTGCTTTAGCAAAGGGAGGAGGAGAATGAGGGAGAGGGATGGAGGGAATGAACCTAACCAAGGTGCATTATAAATATATGGAGATATGACAATGAACTCCCACCCTGTACAACTAATGTATGCTAATATAAATGTTAAACAATAAATACAAATGAACTGATTGTATCTAATTAAAAAAATAGAAACATTACATAAGCATTTGTATTGATGTTTTTAAGACATTTATCCTCATTTGATTTTCAAATTTATTTTTTTCTTTTCCAACGACTGAGTCTTCTCCTATATTCTTCCTGTCTATTCATGTGCATATGTGTTCATTTCTGATAAAACACTGCCAGGAGACACTCAGTTCTAATTATTAGAAGCAATTTTACTAATAAACATTTTTGAAATTATTGTCACACACACACAGTCACTTGTCAATGGAGAAGCTAGTGTAAAAACTTGCTGCCAGTTGTGCAAAATTGTGCCACACACAATGATGTCCAGTGCCTAATTCTTGACCATAGTGATGAAGTACTGTTCCCAGCTGATGCTTTTGTAGTGCCATGATTTAAATAGTACTTTCCTAGTATGCTGTTTGCTGAGAAAGGCTTGCTGCAGTTTTGCTGGAATCAATCAGCCCTTCCAGCAGCCTCACACGTTGTGAGCTTGCCTTGTCTCAGGGCCACCCAAACACCGTATGAGCACATGTAAACATCACAATGCATCTCTCTGTACAGCTACGACATCCAGGTTTGTGGAAGGACCTTCTGAGGTTTGCTCAAGGACAACACTTCCTCAGGACGCATTTCTCAGAATGTATTACCGTCATTAGGCAACAACACTTGCCCGAAGAGTGTAAACGAGGAAAAAGTACACTGTATCCTCTTTCCTGTTATGTGCACCAGGATGCCCTGCAAACTAAGTACAGAGGAAGAGGGAAGGCTTTTGCTACATATGCATGGGTAGGTCTTCCTAGAAAGAAGGGGAAATGCCAGGAAGTGGGGACAAGGGTTTATATGACATCGTAGTGAAGAGTGACATATTCTGAAGAACTGTGTGACAAATGAAGACAGTTTTGAACTTCTAGAGGAAGCTAACTGTGGGAAGGTAAATACTTGGAGGGCACCAACGGAAAATAAGTTATTTTTGTAAGTATGATGCCATATTGTACAGTCTGAAGAATTTAAAATAATTGTCTCTAATTATCAAGTCATTCTCCTCTTCCCTATAGAAACAGCACCTTTAAAGAACGAGACTGAAAAAAAACAAGCCAAAGGGACCAGGTGGAAGGTATTGCTGCATCTGCTATTCAGTTGCCTTCAGCTCAACAAAATCCTTTTGCCAGAGTAAAATATTTTATGGCAGAAACTTACTATGATTGCCTTCATTAGTTTAAAAATTACTGAAAAGAAAAATGCATACAGTACATTCCATCTGACAAAACTATAGGTTACGGCATAAAAGAACCACACCAGTGAATAAATTTTTATTTTATTATTTTATTATTCATATGTGCATACAAGGCTTGGGTCATTTCTCCCCCCTGCTCCCACCCCCTCCCTTACCACCCACTCCGCCCCCTACATCTCCCCCCCATCCCCTCAATACCCAGCAGAAACTATTTTGCCCTTACTTCTAATTTTGTTGTAGAGAGAGTATAAGCAATAATAGGAAGGAACAAGGGTTTTTGCTGGTTGAGATAAGGATAGCTATACAGGGCATTGACTCACATTAATTTCCTGTGCATGTGTGTTACCTTCTAGGTTAATTCTTTTTGATCTAACCTTTTCTCTAGATCCTGGTCCCCTTCTCCTATTGGCCTCAGTTGCTTTTAAGGTATCTGCTTTAGTTTCTCAGCGTTAAGGGCAACAAATGCTAGCTAATTTTTTAGGTGTCTTACCTATCCTTACCCCTCCCTTGTGTGCTCTCACTTTTATCATGTGCTCATAGTCCAATCCCATTGTTGTGTTTGCCCTTGATCTAATGTCCACATATGAGGGAGAACATACGATTTTTGGTCTTTTGGGCCAGGCTAACCTCACTCAGAATGATGTTCTCCAATTCCATCCATTTACCAGCGAATGATAACATTTCGTTCTTCTTCATGGCTGCATAAACTTCCATTGTGTATAAATACCACATTTTCTTAATCCATTCGTCAGTGGTGGGGCATCTTGGCTGTTTCCATAGCTTGGCTATTGTGAATAGTGCCGCAATAAACATGGATGTGCAGGTGCCTCTGGAGTAACCTGTGTCACAGTCTTTTGGGTATGTCCCCAAGAGTGGTACTGCTGGATCACATGGTAGATCTATGTTTAGATTTTTAAGAAGCCTCCAAATTTTTTTCCAGAGTGGTTGTACTAGTTTACATTCCCACCAGCAGTGTAAGAGGGTTCCTTTTTCCCCGCATCCTCGCCAACACCTGTTGTTGGTGGTGTTGCTGATGATGGCTATTCTAACAGGGGTGAGGTGGAATCTTAGTGTGGTTTTAATTTGCATTTCCTTTATTGCTAGAGATGGTGAGCATTTTTTCATGTGTTTTTTGGCCATTTGAATTTCTTCTTTTGAGAAAGTTCTGTTTAGTTCACTTGCCCATTTCTTTATTGGTTCATTAGTTTTGGTGAATTTAGTTTTTTAAGTTCCCTATATATTCTGGTTATCAGTCTTTTGTCTGATGTGTAGTTGGCAAATATTTTCTCCCACTGTGTGGGTGTTCTCTTCAGTTTAGCGACCATTTTTTTGGATGAACAGAAGCTTTTTAGTTTTATGAGGTCCCATTTATCTATGCTATCTCTTAGTTGCAGTGCTGCTGGGGTTTTGTTGAGAAAGTTCTTACCTATACCTACTAACTCCAGAGTATTTCCTACTCTTTCCTGTATCAACTTTAGAGTTAGGGGTCTGATATTAAGATCCTTGATCCATTTTGAGTTAATCTTGGTATAGGGTGATATACGTGGATCTAGTTTCAGTTTTTTGCAGACTGCTAACCAGTTTTCCCAGCAGTTTTTGTTGAAGAGGCTGCTATTTCTCCATCGTATATTTTTAGCTCCTTTGTCAAAGACAAGTTGGTTAGTTGTGTGTCTTCATATCTGGGTCCTCTATTCTGTTCCACTGGTCTTCATGTCTGTTTTTGTGCCAGTACTATGCTCCAATGAATAAATCAAGATGACAAAATTAAGTCAAAGATGTCCAATAGTTGGCATTATGACAATAAATGTAAATAGGATAGTCTGTCTAATGAATGAAGAACACAGGTTTTGAAATATCAACAATATGTTACCTGTATTATACACTCCCTGCAGACAACCATATAAAAGTAAAATGATATGTGTTTTATAAAATATAAATACTTGCTATAATGAATTAGGAAATATTTTGTTAATGAATGTACATACCTTTCCTTCCAGACTGTTTACAACCTTTATATTTAAAAAAATTTGGCAGTACTGGGGTTTGAACTCAAGGTTTCACCCTAGTAAAGCAGGTAACATATGATTTGAACCATGCTCCCAGCTCTTTTTCCTCCTTTGTTTATTTTTCAGGTAGGGACTTACATTTTTGCTCAGACCCAAGCCTGGGTGTGATCCTCCTACCAAAGCCTCCCAGTAATTGGGACCACCCCCAGCTTTTACTGGTTGAGATGGGGTTTTGTGAATTTTTTGCCTAGACTGAAATTTGCCCCCCACCTCCACATCTGAGCAATTGGGTTTATAGATGAGAGCCACTGCACCCAGCTTAGAGAATCTTAAAGACGTATTAAATGCATTTTGCATTATGAGAAGGCTATAAGACATTGGGGCCAGAGGAGGAATGTCAGGCTTTGCATGTGAAATGTCCCCACACCAGTCCATATGCTAAAGGAGGTTAACAGCTTGAGGCATCATGGGAAGTGGCAGAACCTTTAGGTGATGGGGCTTAGTGGAGGGAAGCCAGGTCACTGGGACCACAACCTTGACAGGTATATAAGGACCCTGGCCTCTCCCTCTGTTTCTCTCACTGTCTCCCAGTCACATGAGGTAGGCAGCTTTGCTCTACCAACCTTTCCACCAAGATACTCTTCACAAGTCCAAAATTGATGGGGCTAAGTAAATAAGGACCAGGATCTTTGAAACTATGAGAGAAAATAGATGGTTTCCTTTAGTACATTGAGTGCTTCAGGCAATTTGACCCAGTGATGGAAGATTGTCTGACACCCCAGTCTGTCTAGATGGGCATCCTTTAAACTACCATTGGCCTCGTTTTCAGTGGTGACTCCCGGACACTGCCTAAAATGTACAAGACTGTAATTTCTTACAGAAATGTCACCATCAACAATTTCTTTCCAGTTTTCATAGTCAGAAATCTCATATGTCCAAAAATTCATGTTTGGCACACATAATAGAAACTATTTTATCAACAGACTCATCAAATGTGATACTATTGGCTTAAGAAAAAATGCAAAGTATTCATTAATATGTGTTTCACTGTGATAGAAATTTGAATTTATTTTCATCTAGCTATCTGAACTTTTACAGAGTTTCATGTTTTCAAAAGAACTAGTTTAATTTTTGATGTAACATTTTAAATCATAATTTTATCTAGTAATATATTTTTCTCACAAAGGATTTTTAAATCATTTTCACAACATTTTTAATGGTTCAACAAAGCCATTCCTACAGCCATTTATTTTCCTTACAGTGCATAATAACATTTTATTTTCTTCTTTTGTGTATTTTTATTGCATATTCTGAAACATAATCATTTTATTGTTATTCACTTTGTCGATGGTGATATTGGACAATGATAAGGATGTAGCAGACTGTTTCAATAAGCTTATCATAATTATTCATGTATTATCATCTTTATTGTGATTTGACATTTGTAAGTGACAAGATGGTTTACAAAGAGTAAATAGATGAGTAGTGCTAACCTCAGAGATAAAAGTGACTATATGAGAAATAAGTAATCAAACATAAAACACACTGGTGATCGCAGCTCCTTAGCTCCTGAGAACTGACTGCAAGACATTAGGGTCTGCAAGGCATGGGATCCCATGAGCAGTCAGTGTTAATGGCTTTGAATTGTAAGGTGGCCCTGGGTATTTGCAGCCATGGGCAATGAAGTTTATATGGTATTGAGGGTACACTTGGTAAATCTGACTGATGTCTGTGAAGGATACACTGAAAGAGTAATTGTAAGATAATCAATTACACATAATTTTGCATGGAAGTTAGAGCAAGGAAAAATGTGTGATTTTAATCATGAAACACGTTTAAAATACATATGCAAATATTCATTATCCTCATGTAACTTTCTAGGAGAAGGCGTAAATGACATGTGATCAAAATATATGTATTTATGTGGCAGTTAAATTTTTAACTAAACTATTGAAATGATATCTTTGTTCTTGCAAAATACATGATGCATCACCAGTGACTTCTCTTCCTTTTGGTAAAGTTTATAATTAGTTAGAACCCCAGAAAATAACCTGGTCATCCTGTTGCGTGTTTCTTTCAAATAGTAAATGACAGTAAGCTAATATATGGCTGAACTAAACTGGTTTTACTCTCAGTGAAAGTGTTAGAATATGTAATTGTATATCATACTTCCAGCAAAAAAGAAACCATGACAGCCACTCTTATGTTTTGCACAACTGAGTTACTGTATCTATTTTTGGTTATCATGTCTCTTCAACAGAATTTCATCATTTCTTGCAAGAGAATTACTTTAAAGCACTTAGCCCCATAAATGGAACATGGAGTGCACTTTTACTAAAAATGTTCCTGACCCTCAGATTTAAAAGCACATAGAAAAGACCATACACCATGATCAAGTAGGGTTAATCCCTGGTTCACATACACAGATCAACAGATATCATGCATCTCAACCACAGAATGAAGGACAACAATATGATCATCTCCAGAAGCAGAAAAAGCATTCAACAAAATTTAGCATCTTTTCATAATAAAACACTTCAAAATTAGACATTGAAGTAATGTATCTCAGCACACAAGGCTTCATTTGTAAACTCACAGCTCACATAGTACATAAAGAAAAGCTAAATTCATCTCCACTAAGATGAGGGACAAGATGACAATGTCCCTTTTGTTACTAGTTAATGTAGCATAGGAACTTCTACATAAGAGGGATAAAGGCATATGAACAGGAAAAAGAAGAGATCAAATTATCCCTGCATGGAGATGGCATGATTTTATATATGCCAAAACCTGAGGACACCACCAAAAATTCTGCAACCAGGAAATGAATAATGAATTTGGTAAGATTTCAGGTTGCAAAAGCAACAAAAATCAATAATTTTTTTATACATCAGCAATGAAATTTCTGAGAAAAGTAGCAAGAAAGCAATTCCATTCATAACACTTGAAAAAAATCTTAAGAAGAAAGGTTGTGAATGACCTTTATAAGTAAAATTATAAACATGGATGATAGAAATTAAAGAGCACACAAAAAGGGAAAATCATATATATTCATGAATTGGAAGAACTAATATTGTTAAAATGTTTATAGTGCCCAAAGCAATCTACAGCGTCAATGAAATTGCTATCAAAATTTCAATATTATCATTTAGAAAAATAGAAAAGAAAAAACCCTAAAATTTGTAATCAGCCACACTAGAGCCTAGATAGTCAAAACAGTACTAAGCTAAAAGAGACTGGAGGCATTACAAATCCTATTCAAAACACACTTCAAAGCAATTACAACCAAAGTATGGTATTGGTATAGGACAGATACACAGAACAATGAGCAGAACAGAGATCTCAGAATTATATCCACATATTTACACACAGCAAATTTTTTTTTTGGAAAGTGAAATAAGAACTTTTATTGAAGACAGGAGTGTCTCTTCATAAACTGTTGAAAAACTAGTTATAGTCATACTGAAGAAAGAAACTAAGCTCCTGCCCCTCATAATATAACAAATCAACCTGAGGAGGAGCAAAGACCTAGCAGTGAAATCTGAAAATGTGACAATACCTGAAGAAAATATGTAAGAAACACTTTAGGGCAATGGTCTGGGCAAAAAGAAATTTGATATGACCCTTAAAGCACAGGCAACCAAAGCAAAAAA